>NW_025745968.1:0-20000 GCF_021184085.1 Oncorhynchus gorbuscha | reverse complement strand
CACATATACAATCCATGTCTCAATTGTCTCAATAATTAAAATGGATTCTTAACCTGCCTCATCCCCTTCATCTACACTGATTGAAGTGGATGTAACAAGTTGCATCAATAAGGGATAATAGCTTTCACCTGGATTTACCTGGTCAGTCTACGTCTGGAAGAGCAGGTGTTCTTAATGTTTTGTATACTCAGTGAATATAATATTATATACAGTACCAGTGTAGTGGAAATTTCCTATATTTACCAAATCATGAGAGCAAACCACACACAAGTCAGAGTTATCATAAAGTCCATCTTTAATTATATGAGCTCCATCACAACCCTGTGACTCTCAGATCAATTTAGTGTCTATAAATGAATTCTCTGAGAGTGCTTACAAAACAATTCTTAGTATCATTTATAGCCTAGACACACCCATCTCAACTCACATGACGAATAACAGATCTTAGGAACATTACAAAGGAAGACTTTACTTGAGAGAGGAGTATCCCTTAGACAGAAAGGGGCGGCAGGGTAGCCTAGTGGTTAGAGCGTTGGGCTAGTAACCGCAAGGTTGTAAGTTCAAACCCCCAAGCTGACAAGATACAAATCTGTCGTTCTGCCCCTGAACAGGCAATTAACCCACTGTTCCTAGGCCATCATTGAAAATAAGAATTTGTTCTTAACTGACTTGCCTAGTTAAATAAAAAAAAATAGCTATAAATTATCACCCAGTTTCCTATCCTAAAACGAGGTTCTACCACAACATTAGGATATATATCAATTGTAATTTTAGACACTCTCATCCTGGACAAGCTCACGGAGACACTGTGACTGGCACACAGACATTGTGGAGCCAAGAAATAGTTGGTTCCCCCTCAATCAATCCATTCACATGGTTTAAAAGATATGTTTACATATGAAGACAAGCTTGACCTCTCCCCTCTCTGCGGCACAAGTAACTGAACCCTGACAGAGAACAGATAACTGCAACCGGCCAACAGTATTATCCAAAAATAGACATTCTAATGACATATCTCACATAAGCATAAAATAAATAAAACATTTATTTATAAATGTTACCTAAATAATTCTGATTCTGCCACGATACTAGTCAAAAGTTTGGACACACCTACTCATTCAAGGGTTTTTCTTTATTTTTACTATTTTCTACATTGTAGAATAATAGTGAAGACATCAAAACTATGAAATAACACATATGGAATCATGTAGTAACCAAAAAAAAGTATTTTAGATTCGTCAAAGTAGCATTTTTCTCAACAAGCTTCACCTGGAATTATTTTCCAACAGTCTTGAAGGAGTTCCCACATATGCTAGCACTTGTTCGGTGCTTTCCTTCACGCTGCAGTCCAACTCATCTCAAACCGTCTCAATTGGGTTGAGGTCGGGTGATTGTGGAGGCCAGGTCATCTGATGCAGCACTCCATCACTCTCCTTATTGGTCAAATAGCCCTTACACAGCCTTGAGGTGTGTTGGGTCATTGTCCTGTTGAAAAGCAAATGATAGTCTGACTAACTGCAAACCAGAAGGGATGTCGTATCTCTGCAGAATGCTGTAGTAGCCATGCTGGTTAAGTGTGCCTTGAACTCTAAATAAATCACAGACAGTGTCACCAGCAAAGCACCCCCACACCACACCTCCTCTCCTCCATGCTGCACAGTGGGAACCCCACATGCGGAGATCATCCATCCACCTACTCTTCGTCTCACAAAGACAGAACCAAAAATTGGAACCAAAATCTCAAATTTAGACTCATCAGACCAAAGGACAGATTTCCAACGGTCTAATGTCAATTGCTGGTGTTTCTTGGCCCAAGCAATTCTCTTATTCTTCTCCTTTAGTAGTGGTTTCTTTGCAGTAATTCGATCATGAAGGCCTGATTCACACAGTCTCCTCTGAACAGTTGATGTTGAGATGTGTCTGTTACTTGAACAGATTACTTGATTTGGGCTGCAATTTCTGAGGTTGGTAACTCTAATGAACTTATCCTCTGCAGCAGAGGTAATTTTGAGGTACAGGTGAACCTGTAGCCATATTACTTCAACAGTATTTTACATGAGATCCTCTCTAGGCTTTATAGGAATATGACTCTGAATATCAATAGCAATACCTCTCTTGCCGTTCCTGTCTCTTCTGTAGATGTTATCATATATTGCTACCACTGTATCATCAAAGGAATGATCTAAGTGAGTTTCAGATATTGCCAGTATATGAATGCTTTCTGTTGTTAGCAAGTTGATTTATCATTAACCTTGTTTCTTAGGATACATATGTTAATGTGGGACATTTTTTGCACTTTTCTGGGAATCTTGATTGTTTGCATTGCTTTAGTGGGATTCTTATCAGAGGAAGACATGACAGCGATATTTATATTAGAACTGATAGCGCAGGGTTCACTGTTGAGTGGGCTTCTTGCTATGGCAAAATGTTGCAGTGCTAACAGTATAACTCAGGTTCATAGGCACATGATTTCTGCTGACAATAGCTGTCGGATTGACAGAAGCATTTAGAGTAACATAAATTTGGTTACTTACATTGTGACTACCAACATCCCTGGGAAAATGTACATTTGTAGCAGCATTACGACAACTCAGCAACACAATAGTAGGGATTATCTGAGCAGGGCTTGGGTCACTGATAAGTCACTGTCTCAACACGGCCTTGAAATGCGAGAGAAAGGGCCCAGGCACCAAGATGACATGGATGGACTCACCCGTTCCTGTAGAGCATCTTCTCCCTCCAAAAGTTGTGTATAAAAGTTATGCCAACAAAGCTTTTCTACTGCAATGGCAGTAGCCTGCTGAATGGTTTGCTACCGCAGCCCAGCGATGGCACTGGGCCTGGAATAACCACATGTTTTTTGCAGTCTTTCAGAGTTGAAATGAGTTCTTTTAAAATCCAGTTTCGGCAGTTCCAAGCTAGCCTTCCTAATGTTGTTTGACCCCCCCATATGATTGTCTAAAACACAAAATATGTTATCAAAACAAACACATCTGTGCAACATGAAAACAATTGAACAATCTTCCTGTGGTTTGGTAAAAAAGATGACACCTATTTCAGAATGTACTTTTTTACTGCTCTAATTACTTTGTTAACCAGTTTATAGTAGCAATAAGGCACCTCCACCTAACAGCCTTTAGTGGTATATTGGCCATATACCATAACTCTGGCCTTATTGCTTAAATATAACTTTTGACTCATGAGCTTAGTTCAACTGTCATAACCATCAGAACCCAAAATAGCTTGTTTTTCAATGCTTATTAACAAAACTATATTAGGATATTATGGATGATCCTTAGCTTTGTGTGAACTTGGTGACATTTCTCCAACCCCATCCCTCAGCTTTTTACCAAAACAAGGGGACTGCATTGTTAGCTTCAAATGCTGATTGCCACTTGAAACGTAAAACCTAATTAAAAAAAAAAATTACCTGATTAAAATTACAGCTAGCTATGTTCTTAAAAATATATATTTGGGTCTTTTAGGTTTAATTCAGCACCCAAATCCAATGCAAAACATAATGAAGTGTCAGAGTTGAATGTTGCCAGGCTTGAGGTTTCTGGGCCTTCAATGTTAAACTGCAGGCTATAGCACCACCACCTGGTTCATGTCTTCAACTGGTCTCTCTTCAGAGTTCAGACCTACTGGTGGGTTACACATCCATTAGATATCGGAATAAAACTGACCCGTGACCAGAAACACTTATTAATCTGGAGGGTCAAAGTTAGTACGACACCCATTAAATAAACTTCATGGAATAAAGTTAACATAAGAATTAACAGAATTATTTTTTTATTTAAAAACACTTCAGAAGATTAATTAACATAAATTCCAAAACATGACTTCCTCAACAGCTGAGGCCAAAAAAATAAACCAAGGTTGAGCGTCGGGGTCTGAAGCTTTACATCCTGACATGTGCTTTGTGTTTATTAAAAATAAAAGGACAGATATTGCATGTTAAAAAAAACACAAAAAAACAAGCAAATACTACACAGTAAAGATAAAAGGTCTATTTACATAGTCATACAAGTTTAAAATCCTTGCACAGTAAACCCATAAAACAAAAAGGAGACAGAAAAGTTTTTTCCCCCCATTGGGATATGACAGAAGTCCAGGGTACCAAGTTGGATTCAGGACAGAAGAGACCATTAACTGTGTTCCTGCTTATCACCAGGTCCTTCTGAGAGATTGGGTCCACCTGAGCTTTAGAATGTGACTAAACGGGTCCAAAATTACCTCTGTGTAGCCTGAATACGAATTAGCTCTTTAAACCCACCTCTAGGGCTTCTTTGATGACGATCAGAGCTAGAGTAAGAGACCTGAAAACTACATTACCCAGAGATGTGAAAACTACATCACCCAGAGTCATCTGCAGCCCTAGCACAATACATTAAAAAAATAAAACTTACAAATCGGCTGTTTGTGGAATTAAAAGTGAATTGATGACACCGCGATCAGACAAACTTTAAAGGTATCAAATCCCAGGTCCTAAACAAAGTACTTAGGAAACAGTCAGCAATCCCTACAATACAGCGCGGGTAGGGTACATAGTGTAGGTGAACAGATAGGAGGGGCTAACGACTCACTAAGGTTCCTTTTTGCCCGGGTCAATGTTAAACAGTACTTGTTGGCCACGTGTAAACCAGTGGAGGCTGGTGGGAGGAGCTACAGGAGGATTGTAATGGCTGGAATGGAACAGAGTCAAACGTGTGGTTTCTGTTTGTTTGATGTGGTTGATAGCCGAGTGGCACAGAGGTCTAAGGCACTGCATCTCAGTGCTAGAGTCGTAACTACAGACCGTGGTTCAATTCCAGGCTGTATCACAACCGACTATGGGAGTCCACAGGGCGGCGCACAATTGGCCCAGCATTGTCCAGGTTAGGGGTTGACCGTCATTGTAAATAAGTATTTGTTCTTAACTGACTTGCCTAGTTAAATAAATTTTACATTAAGCCATAACAATGAGCCTGTCCTCCTATAGCTCCTCCCATATAAACCTTACTATGAGCCAACCAGACAGCACATGGAGCTTTTCGCTTGACAACTAAAGTCTTGGGAGAACATGGCATAGGAGACAATCACAACCAGATGGACTTGAAATGGGCCACTACAACTTCTCACCAGAGTTCAACATCACCTTGTCTGAATGCTATAGCCCCTACCCACATGTCATGTTTCAAAACCACATTCCATTTTATAATTCCAACCCGCTTTTCTTTTTGTATGGAACATTTACAAAACAAATTAAACATTTAGATTCTACAGTAATATCTATGGTATACAAAAAAATAATTCACAAACTATTTCCTGTTCCTGTTGTTCTAGCCTAGTTGTGATCCCATGCTCTGTTACAGGAGGGGCTAGTCATCATCTCCATCGCTGTCATCTCCCTCGTCTTCTGCATCCCTCTTCCTTTTCTCTCCCTGGACTCCTACTCCATCCTCTTCCTCCTCCTCTTCAACATAGTCATCATCATCTTCCTCATCCTAGGGCCAGAGAACATTTCAATCAACATGACTAGGAGTTCTCTTTTCCTGTAGGCCTTTTAGACCCAACATACCAACGGCTAGAAAGCAGCAGGTGGCCGCGGTAATCCCCTAACCGAACGTAGCAGGTGTAGAAATATACCTGAGCGGAGTCCCTACTTCTATGTTAAGGGAAACGGAACATAGGTTGAAAATACTCCAACCCCGAAAATCTGAAACATCCTCTTTCTGTCAACACCAAGGGCGGTAATCAATAGCTTTCTATCAACGTGTAGAATCAGGAAATAAATGGTGTGTATCCTCTAAGAGACTTGGACTATACACTGTCTCGTGTGTATCCTCTAAGAGACACTTAGCTGCACACGGGTTTGACGAATAATTACCTGAATGCCATCCTTCATCAGGTAGGACAGTCCCACCTCTTCGCCCTCGGAACCCTCATCATCCTCATCATCGTCGTCCCCATCTCTGGTGGGGCCGGCTGTGTGCTCGTCATCTGTGGGGAGGACAACATTGGGTTAATTCTTTGTAATGGTCTAGGACAAAGGCACGTCTTAAGTTTATCCTCCCAGCCTTTCCTCAGTCCGTCCCCTCCCAGCCCTGTGTTGCTCACCATCATCAGCCTCTGAGTCTAGCCCCTCGTTGTCATCTGTGGGGAGGACAACACAAGGTTAATTCTCTGTAATGCTCTAGGACAAGGGCACACGTCTCAAGTCTTTCCTCCCACCCTCAGCACATCCCAGCCCCGTCGTTGCTCACCATCGTCAGCCTCGGAGTCTGGCACCTCGTTGTCTTCGTGGTCATAGCCGTCCAGGAAGGTGACCTGGGGCAGCAGCTCAAAGACACTCTCCCTGTAGTCCTCCAGAGTGGTGATCTCACAGCTGTACAGGTCCAGACTCTTCAGGTTCTTCAGGTTTTTCTGCAATCACAATGTGATGCTGTTAAGATTCTGTAATAATGACTGTGATTGGAATCCATTAAATGGAATGCATTTTGTTGGGTCTACCAGGTGTGTTTATGGGGGTTCCCTTACCAGAGGCTTCACAGTGCTGAGCTCCTTGATCTTGTTGCCACTCAGGTTGAGATACGTCAGGTTGGGACACTTCTCAGACAGCTGGTCCAGACCTCCAACGATCATGTTATCACTGATCTCCAGCTGAAGAGGACAGATATTGATTCATCTGAAAAAATACTACGCTGGCAAGTATCATATAGCACATAGACAAAAAAAATGCTTAATATCTTATGCGTCGTCCACTTGTCTACGATAGTATGTGGCTAGACGGATTAATACATTTTTACTTTGCATAACATGTTTATTTTTATGTGGGTGAACCATCTTGACCTCTCCATGACCAGTGGCAAAATAGGATCTTGGATCAAGATGATGCTCACCTTGAGCAGTTTTGGCAGGGAGGGCAGCTTAGCCAGGGAGGTGAGCCCCACGTTGACCATACTGAGGAACTCCAGCTCCTTGTAGTCATCTGACAGCCCTTCCACCTCTCCATCACTGGACCGACAGTTGTCCACCACCAGCTCAGCCACCTGTGGAACAATTTGAATTACTGGTAAATGATACAGAATCATTGAGTTTGTTTTTATGAACTTGTTGCTATATTGTGCAAGAAATAGAGAATATGAATAAATGACGTAGTATACGAGTATTCGTTTTGAACTACGCTAGAGAATGTCAACATCCTTCCTGCCTGCAACTCCCCCTCATCATACTAAAGTTAGCTCATGATCAGAGTGCCCGCGGCCACTATCCCCAGCCAGAGAAGTCATTAATTGTTACTGTCGCGGGAACTATAGCTAACTAACGTTACAAAGTAACACTAGCTACTAGCGGACGTAGTTAGCTAACCATAAAGTAACGTATCTTGGTGAGGTTTAAATTGATAATGTGCTATTCATACCCCTTACAAAGTCAACGGCTCCGCGTATAGCAATTGGCCAACACTTCCATAGAACTTAAAATCAACCGATGCGACATTTGATGCACGAAGAAGTGTTAAAGAACGCAAGGCTACAAAGTAATTATCCGCACGATGGGCGGCATTCTGCACAACTTTACCTTGCAAAACGCCACGCGGGCGCATAGGTTGCATGAAATGCATTCCAAAGATGGGGAGTAACAATATGTACCTATGTGATTGATAACCTTGTATTTGCGGAGAAGGCAAACTCAGTTAGCTCGCTGTTTAAAATACAAACACTACTGTCACACAAGCCACTTCTATTCAGTATGCGCAAACAACTCCATTGTGTTTTTCAAAACAACTCATGGAGCTGGTCGGCTCCACGCTAGCAAATCCAAGAATAATTTATTTTAGGGCATTGCTGGCTAACTAGCTAGGCTACTAAAGTCCATATAGGCTACCAATAGTGTTATAATAATAATTCTTAACATCGCCATTATTTGGGTTGGGAAAACTTGAACTCCATTAACTAACTAACGTTCCCGGTTAGGAGTCTAGCTAGCCAGCATTGGCGCTAGCTACATGTAGCTAGCTAGCTGATGTCCTTGGTAGCGCCAGCTCAGCCAGAGCAAGTCGCGCCACCATCAAGGTTCTGATCCCATTTGATTCCGAATCGATTTCTATCGCATCCTCGTTGTGGTAACCACCCATATGTGATTTATTATCAGATATTTTGTTGGCACATCAGTCGTATACTATAAGTTAGCAAGCTAAAGAGTATCGAGCTTCGTCATTTCGCATCCACCATGGTTGAGTCGTCATCCTTCACAAAATGCATTGGGAAATAAATAAATAAAGACGTAATACTATACCTCGGCTGGGGTCTTGTTCCTCAACTCCAAACTGATCCTCTTCTCCATCTCCATTTTGAAGACAAACGAAAGCACAAAATCAAAGGGAAAATGAAAATAAAAAGAAGACCACTCAAGCGTTCAGTCACTCCAACCTTCTTCTGTCTATGGCTGATAGGCGATAACCAAACCACCATGTTACCTCGCACCCAGCCCCCTTTCTAAGACACGCCTTCGTCAACATGAATATTACGTGTTTCTGTTTTTAATCATGCTATTGGGCCAGCTATGCGCCATTCAACAGGGACCGCCCTAATTTACATAATATGGCTTGGTGGTAGTTGTAATTGGTCAAGATTGCGTGGTCATTTAATACAAGTTAACCAATGAGATTATTAATACCGCACTTTTAAACTTAGGATACGCCCCCTCTTTGTTCTCATTGGCGCCATTATCAAGTATCGACAGTTGATATAATACTGTGTTCATAAACAAGTGGGGGAAAGTGGTAATTTCTAGTTGAGCGGTATCAAATCAAATTGTATTTGTCACATGCGCCGAAATGCTTACTTACAAGCCCAAACCAACAATGCAGTTAAAAATATTAATAATTACAGAAAAATATACAGAAAAAAAGAATATGAATGAAAGTTATAAATAATTAAAGCAAAATAACAATAGCAAGGCTATATACAGGGGTACGTACTGGTACAGAGTCAATGTGTGGGGGCACCGGTTAGTCAAGGTAATTGAGGTACTATGTACATGTAGGTAGAGTTATTAAAGTGACTATGCATAGATAATAACAGAGAGTAGCAGCAGTGCAAGGAGGGGGGGGCAATGGGTCTTAGTAGCCATTTGATTAGATGTTCAGGAGTCTTATGGCTTGGGGGTAGAAGCTGTTTAGAAGCCTCTTGGACCAAGACTTGGCGTTCCGGTACCGCTTGCCATGCGTTAGCAGAGAGAACAGTCTATGACTAGGGTGGCTGGAGTCTTTGACCATTTTTAGGGCCTTCCTCTGACACCACCTGGTCTAGAGGTCCTGGGTGGCAGGAAGCTTGGCCCCAGTGATGTACTGGGCCGTACGCACTACCCTCTGTAGTGCCTTGCGGTCGGAGGCTGAGCAGTTGTCATAGCAGGCAGTGATGCAACCAGTGAGGATGCTCTCGACAGTAAATACTAGTTGGATGCGTTCACGTGATTTGAACTTGTTGAGAAATGCCGATTGGGTAATGTCAAACAAGCTGCGTCAACCATAAACTAAAGTACAGTGTTCAAAAACCATATTAATAGATTGCTTTCTATAAATAATATTTTTGTTGTTGCATTAAACTGCTGAAAATGCTGGTGATGTCAAAGATCATTAAGTGGGAGAAGTTGGCGCTCAGGGATGATATAGGAGTTTTCACCAATTACCAGTTCGAGGGGCGTTCAAGTGTACTGAACAAAAATATAAATGTAACATGCAACAATTTCAATAATTATACTGAGTTACAGTTCCTATATGGAAATCAGTCAATTTAATTAAACTAATTAGGCACTAATCTATGGATTTCACATGACTGGGCAGGGGGTGCAACCATGGGGAGCCAGGCCCAGACAATCAAAATAGTTTTTAGAAAAATTAGCATTCAATTCTCTGGCAACAGCTCTGGTGGACATTCCTGCAGTCAGCATGCCGATTGCACGCTCCCTCAAAACTTGAGACATCTGCGGCATTGTGTTGCGTTTTATTGTCCCCAGCACAAGGTGTGCCTGTGTAATGATCATGCTGTTTAATCTGCTTCTTGATGTGCCACATCTGTCAGGAGGAGAAATGTCCACTAACAGGGGTGTAACCAAATTTGTGCTCAAAATTTGAGAAATAAGCTTTTTGTGCATATGGAAAAATTCTGGGATCTTTTATTTCAGCTCATGAAATATGGGTTTATATTTTTGTTCACTATAGTTTTCCCAGTATGTAGTAAATACCACCTTCCCAATTGGTTATAAACACAGCGTTAGGGTGTTCCGCTATAATAAATGTAATGTATAATCCACATTTTGACTCTATGAAAATGTTCAATAGAAAATACATTAGCATTTTGATAAGTTACCAGAAGCTCTTATCCAGAGCGACTTGAGTCAGAGCATTCAAGACAGGTCAGACAATCACACATCAAAGTCATTGCAAGTAAAACGTTTCTCGATAAAGCATCTATCAGCAAACTCTGTGCTAGTAAGAAAAGACAAATTTTATATTATTACATTTAAATTAAATTAAAATGTGGTCCTCTGTGGCTCAGTTGGTAGAGCATGGTGGTTCGATTCCCAGAACCAAACATATATAAAAAATGAATGCATACTGTAAATTACTTTGGATTAAAGCATTTGCTAAATGGCATATATTATTCGAAATGTAATTAAAAACTAAGTAATCAACCCAACTTTCAAAACAAAGTCATTGAATGCTAGGCTTGGCAAGCCAGGCTAGCCTGGTCCCAGACCTGTGTGGGCTATTGCCTATTCCATTCTTTCATGCATGACAATGAGTGGCAACTGCGAGAAGTGGCATGATGGCACAAAATACTGAAACACAGGCTAAAACCAAGCTTATTATGCTGATTTCCCTCCAGTGTGGCAAACGTGTCTATTGAGCTTCACTATCTTCCTTCATAGTTCCCTGTGACGCCCCCGACCATTTCAACACTAGCCTAGTTCCCAGTAGGAACCCATGCATATACATTATACCTACACAATTTACTAGATGAGGTATGGCATCTCTTCCTTATATCAATACTGCTATTAGACAATATTCATTCCATTTTACCCCATGAATCTCTATTTGATGATGTGTTGTACTGTGTTTATGTTGTAGTATCAGTGATGCTCACTAGATGTCAGGCAACACAATGTAGTGGGCTGATGGACTAACCTGCCAGAAGGCCATCTAGATGTCAGGCAACACAATGTAGTGGGCTGATGGACTAACCTACCAGAAGGCCATCTAGATGTCAGGCAACACAATGTAGTGGGCTGATGGACTAACCTGCCAGAAGGTCATCTAGATGTCAGGCAACACAATGTAGTGGGCTGATGGACTAACCTGCCAGAAGGTCATCTAGATGTCAGGCAACACAATGTAGTGGGCTGATGGACTAACCTGCCAGAAGGCCATCTAGATGTCAGGCAACACAATGTAGTGGGCTGATGGACTAACCTGCCAGAAGGCCATCTAGATGTCAGGCAACACAATGTAGTGGGCTGATGGACTAACCTGCCAGAAGGCCATCTAGATGTCAGGCAACACAATGTAGTGGGCTGATGGACTAACCTGCCAGAAGGCCATCTAGATGTCAGGCAACACAATGTAGTGGGCTGATGGACTAACCTGCCAGAAGGCCATCTAGATGTCAGGCAACACAATGTAGTGGGCTGATGGACTAACCTGCCAGAAGGCCATCTAGATGTCAGGCAACACAATGTAGTGGGCTGATGGACTAATCTGCCAGAAGGCCATCTAGATGTCAGGCAACACAATGTAGTGGGCTGATGGACTAACCTGCCAGAAGGTCATCTAGATGTCAGGCAACACAATGTAGTGGGCTGATGGACTAATCTGCCAGAAGGTCATCTAGATGTCAGGCAACACAATGTAGTGGGCTGATGGACTAACCTGCCAGAAGGCCATCTAGATGTCAGGCAACACAATGTAGTGGGCTGATGGACTAATCTGCCAGAAGGCCATCTAGATGTCAGGCAACACAATGTAGTGGGCTGATGGACTAATCTGTCCAGAAGGCCATCTGATGGACTAACCTGCCAGAAGGCCATCTAGATGTCAGGCAACACAATGTAGTGGGCTGATGGACTAATCTGCCAGAAGGTCATCTAGATGTCAGGCAACACAATGTAGTGGGCTGGACTAATCTGCCAGAAGGCCATCTAGATGTCAGGCAACACAATGTAGTGGGCTGATGGACTAACCTGCCAGAAGGCCATCTAGATGTCAGGCAACACAATGTAGTGGGCTGATGGACTAAACTGCCGGACGGCCACGGTCTGCTGACCTTGAGTTCAATGGCTTGCCTCTAGAGGCCTCTGCTTACTCTTTTTTCCACTCAGACAAACTTGCTGAAAGGTTCTATTAATCAGAAGAATCAGACAGAAGCTCAGACGGCCGAACATTTGATTCATCTCCCAAAAATCGGTTTGGGGCTACAGCTGTTGGTGAGTTTAGATGTCTCACTTTTCAAAATTCAAAAGGCACTGGCACATCTGAGCTATCTTTGTTGCAGGTGCCTGGGGCCAGCACACTGCTCTTGATAGTGTCACTGCTCTTTATTGCTTTTACGTATCAACCTCAAGGCTTTCGTCAGAGCTTAATAAAGAGCAGTGATACTAGCAGTGCAGTGAGCAGGTTTCTTATTTTCTCACTTTTGACATGCTTTACGTTTTGAACTGTTTCTATACATTTACATCACTTTAAAATATCTGACAGCTTGCGACACCATCTCCCATCTATGACTGTGCCTTAGTCCCGATTCTCCACACTTTTCTGTGCAACACTTTAAGAAGTGTGGACAGAGCTTGACCCCTAAAGGGTCACAGGTCATTATGCCCGATGTAAAGATAGGCCCTTGAATTACATTAGAAAGGGAACCCACTGTCTATGGACTGGAGTGGGAGGTACTGTATGTAACATTTAGACAGCCCCGAGTCAAGCCAGTCTTGAAACACGTCAGGCACATGAAGCAAGCTTCTCATGACCTGGCTTTGCCTGGCAATACCAAGCAAGGGAGGGTTCTTTTACAGCGTAGAGCTTTTTCAACACTTTTTTCCTGAAGATAATGTGTCTGTCCATAAATTGCTCTGTCTTGTATCTCACACAGAGAGATGAGAGTGTCAGAGCCCTGGTTAACGCCACAGTGAATACAGTGCTGCATCCAGATCACTTCTAGAATATACTTTATCACCCCTCCTTTGTAACACATAGCAGCCATTAGGACATGAATAAGTAGCTGAAGTCATAACTTTGTTAAAAAACACAACACCATCAGAAAAATACAACAGGTACACACACGACACACACGCTCACACACACATTTTCCTACTCAATTGATGGCTTGTTTTACTCCTCCCATAGAGACTGTTTCCCAGCACCTGGGTGTCGTTTATGCCATGACCCCTGCCCCTTTGACCCCCAGGCCATTTCCATCAGTGTGACTCCTTCCAGATGTGTGTTACAATGGCTGCGGTGGTTTTCATGGACTGTGGTTTTCATAGAGGGAGCTGAACACACTGCTCATGGTTTACTGATGGAACAAACAGCTTTGTCAACAGAAAATCCCACTGATGACAGGATTCAGTGTGAACTGTGCACTTTCCTTTGGGAACATAGGGGATACCTGCGAGTGCAATATTTTTCCTTTGGGAACATATGGGATACCTGCGAGTGCAATATTTTTCCTTTGGGAACATAGGAGTGCAATATTTCTCCTTTGGGAACATAGGGGATACCTGCGAGTGCAATATTTTTCCTTTGGGAACATAGGGGATACCTGCAAGTGCAATATTTTTCCTTTGGTAACATAGGGGACACCTGCGAGTGCAATATCTTTTCTTTGGGAACATAGGGGATACCTGCGAGTGCAATATTTTTCCATCGGATAGGGTCCATGGAACAGCAAGGTTTGATGGTTAATTGTGCAAAGCACTTTTAGTTTCTGTTGCTGTGGTCCTTGCCCTGAGACATGAGTGCAGATGTTAGCCATCAGTGCAAATTGCTAGCCTTTAGCTTGACATGTTAACACTGTCTCCTTCTGAGCACATTGCACTGCTGAGCCGTGTTTGATTCCTGGTCAGTTACAGGATGAGCTTGAAGAGCACTGGGTCCAGTATGGGAGAGACATTGCATTGCAATTCCAAAGACACAAACTCCTATGTAATCCCAGAGAATAATTGTATTTTTTGTACTGTGGTTTCTGAGCCAAAGATGAACATTGAACACACAGTGCATGTTCCAGACGCAGATTTAGAAACCTACAAATTCTGGCGTGGATTTGAGTGTTTTACCCCAAATCTTGGTCTCGGAGTCTACAGTCTATTAAGACCACATAGAAAGTGTTACATAGTCAAAGGCATATGTCTGTGGAATTGCAGTTAATGGGAAGATAAATACTCACGTCACTGTGCATCAACATAGACATGCATCTGAGGGGAGGCGTTCTCAGGGCTCAGATGCCGGACCAGATGTGTCAACATGTCCCACATCAACTGGTCTAGTAGGGAGTGAAGGTAACAGAACCCAGCCGTGGTTCAAGCAAGGGCAGAGGCTAAGGGGGAATGAGCCTATCTACACTGATTGTACAAAACACCTTTGAGCGGGGTATGGTAGTAGGTGTTAGCCGCACCAGTTTGAGTGTATCAAGAACTGCAATGCTGCTGGGTTTTTCATGCTCAACAGTTTCCCGTGTGTATCAATAATGGTCCACCACCCAAAGGACATACAGCCAACTTGACACAACTGTGGTAAGCATTAGAGTCAACATGTACCTAATGTTTTGTACACTCAGTGTATATTGTCAAGATTTTATTTAACCTTTATTTTAGCAGGGAGTCCCATTGAGACCAAAGCCTCTTTTTCAAATGTATAAAATGCTCAACATTCAAACATACAACGTCATAAAAAATACAATACAATGAGTAATTTAAGAAGCAAACAATAAAAGATTGAAAGATGAATACGAACAGTAAGACCAATAGTCCATCAAAAGGCAGTTTAGTACTTCCTGTTATATTTCAGATTCTATACTGGACTAAGAGAGGTTCTGTATGGATATACAAATAATCATCAATGCACTATTGTCCCTCTGCCAAGTCAGAAAGCACTACAGACATACTTTTTCATAGGGTAGTCAATGAACAGGCTCAAGTTGGGAAAATTCCATCACTTAACAGATTCTAAATGATTTAGGCTACCAAATCAGCCCTCCACCCTCTCTTAAATTCAATGCAAACAATCCATCAGTTTGTCAATAAGGTCTTTGCATGATGGAATGACCGATTCCTCACCATAGCCGCAGGCCTAGCTAACACCGTTTTGGCATAGATTCATCTGCCTTCAATGACTCATATTCCCCAACAACTAGCCCCGTAATGGCAGTACTGGCCCTCTTTGTAGAGAGTGACTTCAAAGACTTGCTGAGACAGAGCCCTGTTTGAATAACAAAACCATGTTGCCTGTTTGGCTGAGGCTTGTCAAATAGAGATTCAATGATAAAGCACGAGAACTACGGTCACTGATGGGTCTGCTAACCACCAAAGACTGAATCTGGTCAAATGGTTACGACCCTTATCACAAAAGGCCTACCAATAATGCAGTGACACATACCATAGCATGGAATGTTATGGGAGGGGCAGGAGGGGCAGGAGGAGCAGGAGGGGCACTTAAGTAGTAACATAATCCAAAGCCTTTCCACATGTGTAACAAAAGGAAATTTGTTTTTAAATGTACCCATTTGTGTTCTGTGTATCAGTATCTGTCAATTGTTTTTGAGACAGAGAGAAAGAGGAGAGACAATGTGTCCTAAGCTTACCTGTGATGTAATTCACACCAATGGTAAACTTGGCTGGCTACAGAGATGAATATGCCTTCATGCCACTGTTCACGCTTCAACGATCTCATGACAGATGTTCTTCACAATAGTAAGGTTGTCTTGGAGAAAAGAATATAAAGATAATGTGAGAAAGAGAAAAAGAAAGAGGGAGCAGAGTTCAAAAATCAACCAGCTGTTAAATGTTACTTTGACTTAATGAGCAGTGTTCCACTCAGCAGGTGAGAGACAGATGTCTGGTCATACTGTATTTCTCTCTGTTATGACAATATCTTTATTGTCTCCAACCAAACCCATGAAATACCAACTCTCAACACTATTTGAATGAGATCATACCAAATTTGCCTCAGCCTGTAAGAATACATTTTGAGCAGGTTGACATTCATTGTCATGAGTCTTGCCCTGGAAGCAGAACTGAGCAATTTCCCACTAGATGGGGCAGCTGCATAATTGTCTATATTGTAAAAATGATGGAAACCAAAATGAGCTTTTAGGTCTTAATTTAAGAAATTATGATAAGGGTTAGTCATTAGGGTTAGAAGTGTGGTTAAGGTTAGGGTTAGTCATTAGGTTTAGAAGTGTGGTTAAGATTAGGGTTAGTCATTAGGGTTAGAAGTGTAAGGTTAAGGTTAGGGTTGGTCATTAGGGTTAGGGAAGTGTGGTTAAGGTTAGGGTTAGTCATTAGGGTTAGAAGTGTGGTTAAGGTTAAGGTTGGTCATTAGGGTTAGAAGTGGTTAAGGTTTTAGGGTTAGAAGTGTGGTTAAGGTTAGGGTTAGTCATTAGGTTTAGAAGTGGTAAGGTTGGTTACTGCTTAGGTTGGGGTTAGTCATTAGGGTTAGAAGTGGTGGTTACTTAAATGTAAAGGTTAGGGTTAGTCATTAGGGTTAGAAGTGTGGTTAAGGTTAGGGTTAGTCATTAGGGGTTAGAAATGTGGTTAAGGTTAGGGTTCATTAGTCAGGTTAGTTATTAGAAGTGTGGTTAAGGTTAGGGTTAGTCATTAGGGTTAGAAAGTGTGGTTAAGGTTAGGGTTAGTCATTAGGGTTAGTGGTTAAGGTTAGGGTTAGTCATTAGGGTTAGAAGTGTGGTTAAGGTTAGGGTTGGTCATTAGGGTTAGTGTGGTTAGGTTTAGGTTAGGGGTTAGTCATTAGGGTTAGAAGTGTGGTTAAGGTTAGGGTTAGTCATTAGGTTTAGAAGTGGTTAAAAGTTAGGGTTAGTCATTAGGGTTAGAAGTGGGGTTAGGGTTAGGGTTAGAAGTGTGGTTAAGGTTAGGGTTAGTCATTAGGGTTAGAAGTGTGGTTAAGGTTAGGGTTAGTCATTAGGGTTAGAAGTGTGGTTAAAGGTTAGGGTTAGTCATTAGGGTTAGAAAGGTTTAGTAGGGTTAGAAGTGTGGTTAAGGTTAGGGTTGGTCATTAGGGTTTAGAAGTGTGGTTAAGGTTAGGGTTAGTCATTAGGGTTAGAAGTGTGGTTAAGGTTAGGGGTTAGTCATTAGGTTTAGAAGTGTGGTTAAGGTTAGGGTTAGTCATTAGGGTTAGAAGTGTGGTTAAGGTTAGGGTTAGTCATTAGGTTTTAGGGTTAGTCATTAGGTTTAGAAGTGTGGTTAAGGTTAGGGTTAGTCATTAGGGTTAGAAGTGTGGTTAAGGTTAGGGTTAGAAGTGTGGTTAAGGTTAGGGTTAGTCATTAGGGTTAGGTTAGTTAGAAGTGGTTGGTTAAGGTTTAGGGTTAGTCAGGGTTTCATTAGGGTTAGAAGTGGGGTTAGGTTAGGGTTAGAAGTGTGGTTAAGGTTAGGGTTAGTCATTAGGGTTAGAAGTGTGGTTAAGGTTAGGTTAGTCATTAGGTTTAGAAGTGTGGTTAAGGTTAGGTCATTAGGGTTAGAAGTGTGGTTAAGGTTAGGTTAGGGTTAGAAGTGGGGTTAAGGTTAGGGTTAGTCATTAGGTTAGAAGTGGGGTTAAGGTTAGGGTTAGGTTAGGGTTAGAAGTGTGGTTCAGGTTAGGGTTAGTCATTAGGTTTAGAAAGTGTGGTTAGGGTTAGTCATTAGGGTTAGAAGTGGGGTTAGGTTAGTCATTAGGGTTAGTGGTTAAAGGTTAGGTTAGTCATTAGGGTTAGAAGTGTGGTTAAGGTTAGGGTTAGTCATTAGGGTTAGAAGTGTGGTTAAGGTTAGGGTTGGTCATTAGGGTTAGAAGTGTGGTTAAGGTTAGGGTTAGGGTTAGTTAAGTAGTCATTAGGTTAGAAGAGTGGTTAAGGTTAGGGTTAGTCATTAGGGTTAGAAGTGTGGTTAGTTTTAGGGTTAGTCATTAGGGTTAGAAGAGTGGTTAAGGTTAGGGTTAGTCATTAGGGTTAGAAGTACAGTGGTTAAGGTTAGGGTTAGAAGTGTGGTTAAGGTTAGGGTTAGTCATTAGGTTTAGAAGTGTGGTTAAGGTTAGGGTTGGTCATTAGGGTTAGAAGTGGGGTTAAGGTTAGGGTTAGTCATTAATGTGGTTAAGGTTAGGGTTAGTCATTAGGGTTAGAAGTGTGGTTATTAGGTTAGAAGGGTTGGTCATTAGGTTAGAAGTGTGGTTAAGGTTAGGGTTAGTCATTAGGGTTAGAAGTGTGGTTAAGGTTAGGGTTAGTCATTAGGGTTAGAAGGGTGTGGTTAAGGTTAGGGTTAGTCATTAGGGTTAGAAGTGTGGTTAAGGTTAAGGGTTAGTCATTAGGTTTAGAAGTGTGGTTAAGGTTAGGGTTAGTCATTAGGGTTAGAAGTGGGGTTAAGGTTAGGGTTGGTCATTAGGGTTAGAAGTGTGGTTAAGGTTAGGGTTAGGTCATTAGGGTTAGAAGTGTGGTTAAGGTTAGGGTTAGTCATTAGGTTAGAAGAGGGTTAAGGCTAGGTTATCTTAGGTTAGAAGAGGTTAGGGTTAGTCATTAGGTTTAGAAAGTGGTGGTTAGGGTTAGTCATTAGGGTTAGAAGTGTGGTTAAGGTTAGGGTTAGGGTCATTAGGGTTTCAGTGGTTAAGGTTAGGTTACGGTTAGAGGTTAGGTTAGAAGTGTGGTTAAGGTTAGGGTTAGTCAGTTTAGTTAGGTTATAGGTTAGAAGTGTGGTTAAGGTTAGGGTTGGTCATTAGGGTTAGAAGTGTGCCATTAGGGTTAAGTGTGGTTAGGGTTAGGTCATTAGGGTTAGAAGTGTGGTTAAGGTTAGGGTTAGTCATTAGGGTTAGAAGTGTGGTTAAGGTTTAGGGTTAGGGTGGGGTTAAGGTTAGGGTTAGAATTAGGGTTAGAAGTGGGTTAAGGTTAGGGTTAGAAGTGTGGTTAAGGTTAGGGTTAGTCATTAGGGTTAGAAGTGTGGTTAAGGTTAGGGGTTGGTCATTAGGGTTAGAAGTGTGGTTAAGGTTAGGGTTAGTCATTAGGGTTAGAAGAGTGGTTAAGGTTAGGGATTAGTGGTTAAGGTTAGGGTTAGTCATTAGGGTTAGAAGAGTGGTTAGGTTAGGGTTAGTCATTAGGGTTAGAAGTGTGGTTAAGGTTAGGGTTAGTCATTAGGGTTAGAAGTGTGGTTAAGGTTAGGGTTAGTCATTAGGGTTAGAAGTGTGGTTTAGAAGGTTAGGGTTAGTCATTAGGGTTAGAAGTGGTTGGTTAGGGTTAGAAGGTTAGAAGGGTTAGTGGTTAAGGGTTAGTCATTAGGGTTAGAAACGTGGTAAGGTTAGGGGTTAGAAGTGTGGTTAAGGTTAGGGTTAGTCATTAGGGTTAGAAGTGTTAGGTTAAGGTTAGGGTTAGTCATTAGGGTTTAGAAAGTGGTTAAGGTTAGGGTTAGTCATTAGGTTTAGAAGAGTGGTTAAGGTTAGGGTTAGTCATTAGGTTTAGAAGTGTGGTTAGGTTAGGGTTAGTCATTAGGGTTAGAAGGGTTAGCTATCAAGGTTAGAAGTGTGGTTAGGGTTAGTCATTAGGGTTAGAAGTGTGGTTAAGGTTAGGGTTAGTCATTAGGGTTAGAAGTGTGGTTAAGGTTAGGGTTAGTCATTAGGGTTAGAAGTGTGGTTAAGGTTAGGGTAGAAGAGTGGTCATTAGGTTTAGAAGTGTGGTTAAGGTTAGGGTTAGTCATTAGGGTTAGAAGAGTGGTTAAGGTTAGGGTTAGTCATTAGGTTTAGAAGAGTGGTTAAGGTTAGGGTTAGTCATTAGGGTTAGAAG
>NW_025745967.1:160000-213098 GCF_021184085.1 Oncorhynchus gorbuscha | reverse complement strand
ACACAGCAGCCAGATAGGACCAGAGTCTTTGTCTCTCCACACAGCAGCCAGATGGGGACAGAGTCTTTGTCTCTCCACACAGCAGCCAGATGGACACAGAGTCTTTGTCTCTCCACACAGCAGCCAGATGGGGACAGAGTCTTTGTCTCTCACACAGCAGCCAGATGGGGACAGAGTCTTTGTCTCTCCACACAGCAGCCAGATGGGGACAGAGTCTTTGTCTCTCCACACAACACAGCCAGATGGGGACAGAGTCTTTGTCTCTCCACACAGCAGCCAGATGGGGACAGAGTCTATGTCTTGTCTCTCCACACAGCAGCCAGATGGGGACAGAGTCTTTGTCTCTCCACACAGCAGCCAGATGGAGACAGAGTCTTTGTCTCTCCACACAGCAGCCAGATGGGGACAGAGTCTTTGTCTTGTCTCTCCACACAGCAGCCAGATGGGGTCAGAGTCTTTGTCTCTCCACACAGCAGCCAGATGGGGACAGAGTCTTTGTCTCTCCACACAGCAGCCAGATGGGGACAGAGTCTTTGTCTTGTCTCTCCACACAGCAGCCAGATGGGGTCAGAGTCTTTGTCTCTCCACACAGCAGCCAGATGGGGCCAGAGTCTTTTGTCTCTCCACACAGCAGCCAGATGGGGACAGAGTCTTTGTCTCTCCACACAGCAGCCAGATGGACCATCTTTGTCTCTCCACACAGCAGCCAGATGGGGACAGAGTCTTTGTCTCTCCACACAGCAGCCAGATGGGGTCACAGAGTCTTTGTCTCTCCACACAGCAGCCAGATGGGGACCAGAGTCTTTGTCTCTCCACACAGCAGCCAGATGGGGACAGAGTCTATGTCTTGTCTCTCCACACAGCAGCCAGATGGGGACAGAGTCTTTGTCTCTCCTCACATAGCCAGATGGAGACAGAGTCTTTGTCTCTCCACACAGCAGCCAGATGGGGTCACCAGAGTCTTTGTCTTGTCTCTCCATATAGCAGCCAGATGGGGTCAGAGTCTTTGTCTCTCCACACACAGCAGCCAGATGGGGCCAGAGTCTTTTGTCTCTCCACACAGCAGCCAGATGGGGTCAGAGTCTTTGTCTTGTCTCTCCACACAGCAGCCAGATGGGGTCAGAGCTTTGTCTCTCCACACAGCTGCCAGATGGGGCCAGAGTCTTTTGTCTCTCCACACAGCAGCCAGATGGGGGTCAGAGTCTTTGTCTTGTCTCTCCACACAGCAGCCAGATGGGGACAGAGTCTTTGTCTTGTCTCTCCACACAGCAGCCAGATGGGGTCAGAGTCTTTGTCTTGTCTCTCCACACAGCAGCCAGATGGGGTCAGAGTCTTTGTCTTGTCTCTCCACACAGCAGCCAGATGGGGTCAGAGTCTTTGTCTCTCTCCACACAGCAGCCAGATGGGGTCCAGAGTCTTTGTCTCTCCACACAGCAGCCAGATGGGGTCAGAGTCTTTGTCTTGTCTCTCCACACAGCAGCCAGATGGGGCCAGAGTCTTTGTCTTGTCTCTCCACACAGCAGCCAGATGGGGCCAGAGTCTTTGTCTTGTCTCTCCACACAGCAGCCAGATGGGGTCAGAGTCTTTGTCTTGTCTCTCCACACAGCAGCCAGATGGGGACAGAGTCTTTGTCTCTCCACACAGCAGCCAGAAGGGGACAGAGTCTTTGTCTCTCCACACAGCAGCCAGATGGGGTCAGAGTCTTTGTCTTGTCTCTCCACACAGCAGCCAGATGGGGACAGAGTCTTTTGTCTCTCCACACAGCAGCCAGATGGGGTCAGAGTCTTTGTCTTGTCTCTCCACACAGCAGCCAGATGGGGTCAGAGTCTTTGTCTCTCCACACAGCAGCCAGATGGGGCCAGAGTCTTTTGTCTCTCCACACAGCAGCCAGATGGGGTCAGAGTCTTTGTCTTGTCTCTCCACACAGCAGCCAGATGGGGACAGAGTCTTTGTCTTGTCTCTCCACACAGCAGCCAGATGGGGTCAGAGTCTTTGTCTTGTCTCTCCACACAGCAGCCAGATGGGGTCAGAGTCTTTGTCTTGTCTCTCCACACAGCAGCCAGATGGGGTCAGAGTCTTTGTCTCTCCACACAGCAGCCAGATGGGGCCAGAGTCTTTGTCTTGTCTCTCCACACAGCAGCCAGATGGGGCCAGAGTCTTTTGTCTCTCCACACAGCAGCCAGATGGGGTCAGAGTCTTTGTCTTGTCTCTCCACACAGCAGCCAGATGGGGCCAGAGTCTTTGTCTTGTCTCTCCACACAGCAGCCAGATGGGGCCAGAGTCTTTGTCTTGTCTCTCCACACAGCAGCCAGATGGGGTCAGAGTCTTTGTCTTGTCTCTCCACACAGCAGCCAGATGGGGACAGAGTCTTTGTCTCTCCACACAGCAGCCAGAAGGGGACAGAGTCTTTGTCTCTCCACACAGCAGCCAGATGGGGTCAGAGTCTTTGTCTTGTCTCTCCACACAGCAGCCAGATGGGGACAGAGTCTTTTGTCTCTCCACACAGCAGCCAGATGGGGCCAGAGTCTTTGTCTCTCCACACAGCAGCCAGATGGGGCCAGAGTCTTTGTCTCTCCACACAGCAGCCAGATGGGGCCAGAGTCTTTGTCTCTCCACACAGCAGCACGATGGGGACAGAGTCTTTGTCTCTCCACACAGCAGCCAGATGGGGTCAGAGTCTTTGTCTCTCCACACAGCAGCCAGATGGGGCCAGAGTCTTTGTCTCTCCACACAGCAGCCAGATGGGGACAGAGTCTTTGTCTCTCCACACAGCAGCCAGATGGGGCCAGAGTCTTTGTCTCTCCACACAGCAGCCAGATGGGGCCAGAGTCTTTGTCTCTCCACACAGCAGCCAGATGGGGCCAGAGTCTTTGTCTCTCCACACAGCAGCACGATGGGGTCAGAGTCTTTGTCTCTCCACACAGCAGCCAGATGGGGCCAGAGTCTTTGTCTCTCCACACAGCAGCCAGATGGGGCCAGAGTCTTTGTCTCTCCACACAGCAGCACGATGGGGACAGAGTCTTTGTCTCTCCACACAGCAGCCAGATGGGGCCAGAGTCTTTGTCTCTCCACACAGCAGCCAGATGGAGACAGAGTCTTTGTCTCTCCACACAGCAGCCAGATGGAGACAGAGTCTTTGTCTCTCCACACAGCAGCCAGATGGGGACAGAGTCTTTGTCTTGTCTCTCCACACAGCAGCCAGATGGTGTCAGAGTCTTTGTCTCTCCACACAGCAGCCAGATGGTGTCAGAGTCTTTGTCTCTCCACACAGCAGCCAGATGGGGACAGAGTCTTTGTCTCTCCACACAGCAGCCAGATGGGGCCAGAGTCTTTGTCTCTCCACACAGCAGCCAGATGGGTACAGAGTCTTTGTCTCTCCACACAGCAGCCAGATGGGGACAGAGTCTTTGTCTTGTCTCTCCACACAGCAGCCAGATGGTGTCAGAGTCTTCGTCTCTCCACACAGCAGCCAGATGGGGACAGAGTCTTTGTCTCTCCACACAGCAGCCAGATGGGGACAGAGTCTTTGTCTCTCCACACAGCAGCCAGATGGTGTCAGAGTCTTCGCTCTCCACACAGCAGCCAGATGGGGACAGAGTCTTTGTCTCTCCACACAGCAGCCAGATGGGGACAGAGTCTTTGTCTCTCCACACAGCAGCCAGATGGGGACAGAGTCTTTGTCTCTCCACACAGCAGCCAGATGGGGACAGAGTCTTCGTCTCTCCACACAGCAGCCAGATGGGGACAGAGTCTTTGTCTCTCCACACAGCAGCCAGATGGGGACAGAGTCTTTGTCTCTCCACACAGCAGCCAGATGGTGTCAGAGTCTTCGTCTCTCCACACAGCAGCCAGATGGGGACAGAGTCTTTGTCTCTCCACACAGCAGCCAGATGGGGACAGAGTCTTTGTCTCTCCACACAGCAGCCAGATGGGGACAGAGTCTTTGTCTCTCCACACAGCAGCCAGATGGGGTCAGAGTCTTTGTCTCTCCACACAGCAGCCAGATGGGGACAGAGTCTTTGTCTCTCCACACAGCAGCCAGATGGGGACAGAGTCTTTGTCTCTCCACACAGCAGCCAGATGGGGACAGAGTCTTTGTCTCTCCACACAGCAGCCAGATGGGGACAGAGTCTTTGTCTCTCCACACAGCAGCCAGATGGGGACAGAGTCTTTGTCTCTCCACACAGCAGCCAGATGGGGACAGAGTCTTTGTCTCTCCACACAGCAGCCAGATGGGGACAGAGTCTTTGTCTCTCCACAGCAGCCAGATGGGGACAGAGTCTTTGTCTCTCCACACAGCAGCCAGATGGGGACAGAGTCTTTGTCTCTCCACACAGCAGCCAGATGGGGACAGAGTCTTTGTCTCTCCACACAGCAGCCAGATGGGGACAGAGTCTTTGTCTCTCCACACAGCAGCCAGATGGGGTCAGAGTCTTTGTCTCTCCACACAGCAGCCAGATGGGGACAGAGTCTTTGTCTCTCCACACAGCAGCCAGATGGGGTCAGAGTCTTTGTCTCTCCACACAGCAGCCAGATGGGGACAGAGTCTTTGTCTCTCCACACAGCAGCCAGATGGGGACAGAGTCTTTGTCTCTCCACACAGCAGCCAGATGGGGACAGAGTCTTTGTCTCTCCACACAGCAGCCAGATGGGGACAGAGTCTTTGTCTCTCCACACAGCAGCCAGATGGGGACAGAGTCTTTGTCTCTCCACACAGCAGCCAGATGGGGACAGAGTCTTTGTCTCTCCACACAGCAGCCAGATGGGGACAGAGTCTTTGTCTCTCCACACAGCAGCCAGATGGGGACAGAGTCTTTGTCTCTCCACACAGCAGCCAGATGGGGACAGAGTCTTTGTCTCTCCACACAGCAGCCAGATGGGGTCAGAGTCTTTGTCTCTCCACACAGCAGCCAGATGGGGACAGAGTCTTTGTCTCTCCACACAGCAGCCAGATGGGGTCAGAGTCTTTGTCTCTCCACACAGCAGCCAGATGGGGACAGAGTCTTTGTCTCTCCACACAGCAGCCAGATGGGGACAGAGTCTTTGTCTCTCCACACAGCAGCCAGATGGGGACAGAGTCTTTGTCTCTCCACACAGCAGCCAGATGGGGACAGAGTCTTTGTCTCTCCACACAGCAGCCAGATGGGGTCAGAGTCTTTGTCTCTCCACACAGCAGCCAGATGGGGACAGAGTCTTTGTCTCTCCACACAGCAGCCAGATGGGGACAGTCTTTGTCTCTCCACACAGCAGCCAGATGGGGACAGAGTCTTTGTCTCTCCACACAGCAGCCAGATGGGGACAGAGTCTTTGTCTCTCCACACAGCAGCCAGATGGGGACAGAGTCTTTGTCTCTCCACACAGCAGCCAGATGGGAACAGAGTCTTTGTCTCTCCACACAGCAGCCAGATGGGGACAGAGTCTTTGTCTCTCCACACAGCAGCCAGATGGGAACAGAGTCTTTGTCTCTCCACACAGCAGCCAGATGGGGTCAGAGTCTTTGTCTCTCCACACAGCAGCCAGATGGGGACAGAGTCTTTGTCTCTCCACACAGCAGCCAGATGGGGCCAGAGTCTTTGTCTCTCCACACAGCAGCCAGATGGGGCCAGAGTCTTTGTCTCTCCACACAGCAGCCAGATGGGGACAGAGTCTTTGTCTCTCCACACAGCAGCCAGATGGGGACAGAGTCTTTGTCTCTCCACACAGCAGCCAGATGGGGACAGAGTCTTTGTCTCTCCACACAGCAGCCAGATGGGGACAGAGTCTTTGTCTCTCCACACAG
Organism: Oncorhynchus gorbuscha; assembly: GCF_021184085.1. NCBI lineage: Eukaryota > Metazoa > Chordata > Actinopteri > Salmoniformes > Salmonidae > Oncorhynchus > Oncorhynchus gorbuscha. Next base: position 207,319 of record NW_025745967.1, on the reverse strand, counting down.
CAGCCAGATGGGGACAGAGTCTTTGTCTCTCCACACAGCAGCCAGATGGGGACAGAGTCTTTGTCTCTCCACACAGCAGCCAGATGGGGACAGAGTCTTTGTCTCTCCACACAGCAGCCAGATGGGGACAGAGTCTTTGTCTCTCCACACAGCAGCCAGATGGGGACAGAGTCTTTGTCTCTCCACACAGCAGCCAGATGGGGACAGAGTCTTTGTCTCTCCACACAGCAGCCAGATGGGGACAGAGTCTTTGTCTCTCCACACAGCAGCCAGATGGGGACAGAGTCTTCGTCTCCACACAGCAGCCAGATGGGGACAGAGTCTTTGTCTCTCCACACAGCAGCCAGATGGGGACAGAGTCTTTGTCTCTCCACACAGCAGCCAGATGGGGACAGAGTCTTTGTCTCTCCACACAGCAGCCAGATGGGGACAGAGTCTTTGTCCTCAGCTCTCATGATGCTCAAGCATGCACTGCAATTAGCTGAAGGTGACATCACCAAACAGGTGCATTGTTGGGGCTTTGTAGTGTAGATTCGTTCAAGGTTGGATACTGAAAACTGCCATTACACATGTCCGCCTCCTCCCTCTTCCTCCCCTCTCCCTACCTCCTCATTCCTCCATCTCCTCCCTCTTCCTCCCCTCTCCCTACCTCCCTCTTCCTCCCCTCTCCCTACCTCCTCATTCCTCCCCTCTCCCTACCTCCCTCTTCCTCCCCTCTCCCTACCTCCTCCCCTCTCCCTACCTCCTCAATACTCCACCTCCTCCCTCTTCCTCCCCTCTCGCTACCTCCTCCCTCTCCCTACCTCCTCAATAATCTACCTCCTCCCTCTTCCTCCCCTCTCCCTACCTCCTCATTCCTCCCCTCTCCCTACCTCCTCATTCCTCCCCTCTCCCTACCTCCTCATTCCTCCCCTCTCCCTACCTCCCTCTTCCTCCCCTCTCCCTACCTCCTCCCCTCTCCCTACCTCCTCAATACTCCACCTCCTCCCTCTTCCTCCCCTCTCCCTACCTCCCTCTTCCTCCCCTCTCCCTACCTCCTCCCCTCTCCCTACCTCCTCAATACTCCACCTCCTCCCTCTTCCTCCCCTCTCGCTACCTCCTCCCTCTTCCTCCCCTCTCGCTACCTCCTCCCCTCTCCCTACCTCCCTCAATACTCCACCTCCTCCCTCTTCCTCCCCCTCGCTACCTCCTCCCTCTTCCTCCCCTCTCGCTACCTCCCTCCCCTCTCCCTACCTCCTCCCCTCTCCCCTACCTCCTCCCTCTTCCTCCCCTCTCCTACCTCCTCCCTCTTCCTCCCCTCTCGCTACCTCCTCCCCTCTCCCTACCTCCTCAATACTCCACCTCCTCCCTCTTCCTCCCCTCTCGCTACCTCCTCCCTCTTCCTCCCCTCTCGCTACCTCCTCCCCTCTCCCTACCTCCTCAATACTCCACCTCCTCCCTCTTCCTCCCCTCTCGCTACCTCCTCCCTCTTCCTCCCCTCTCGCTACCTCCTCCCCTCTCCCTACCTCCTCAATACTCCACCTCCTCCCTCTTCCTCCCCTCTCGCTACCTCCTCAATCCTCCACCTCCTCCCCTCTCTCAACATCCTCAATCCTCCATCTCCTCCCCTCTCCCTACAGCCTCCCCTCTCCCTACCTCCTCCCTCTTCCTCCCCTCTCCCAACCTCCTCCCCTCTCTCAACCTCCTCAATACTCCACCTCCTCCCCCCTCCTCCCTGTTCCTACCTCCTCCTCCTACTCCCTCATTCCTCTACCTCCTTCCTACCTCCTCCTCCTGCTCCCTCATTCCTCTACCTCCTTCCTTCCTACCTCCTCCTGCTCCCTCATTCCTCTACCTCCTCCCTACCTCCTCCTGCTCCCTCATTCCTCCCCTGTTCCTACCTCCTACTCCCTCATTCCTCTACCTCCTTCCTACCTCCTCCTCCTGCTCCCTCATTCCTCTACCTCCTTCCTTCCTACCTCCTCCTGCTCCCTCATTCCTCTACCTCCTCCCTACCTCCTCCTGCTCCCTCATTCCTCCCCTGTTCCTACCTCCTACTCCCTCATTCCTCTACCTCCTTCCTACCTCCTCCACCTGCTCCCTCATTCCTCTACCTCCTTCCTACCTCCTCCTCCCTCATTCCTCTACCTCCTTCCTTCCTACCTCCTCCTGCTCCCTCATTCCTCTACCTCCTCCCTACCTCCTCCTGCTCCCTCATTCCTCCCCTGTTCCTACCTCCTCCTCCTACTCCCTCCTTCCTACCTCCTCCACCTGCTCCCTGTTCCTACCTCCTCCTCCTACTCCCTCTTCCTACCTCCTCCGCCTGCTCCCTCATTCCTCTACCTCCTTCCTACCTCCTCCTCCCTCATTCCTCTACCTCCTTCCTTCCTACCTCCTCCTGCTCCCTCATTCCTCTACCTCCTCCTGCTCCCTCATTCCTCCCCTGTTCCTACCTCCTCCTCCTACTCCCTCCTTCCTACCTCCTCCACCTGCTCCCTGTTCCTACCTCCTCCTCCTACTCCCTCTTCCTACCTCCTCCTTCTGCTCCCTCATTCCTCTACCTCCTTCCTTCCTACCTCCTCCTGCTCCCTCATTCCTCTACCTCCTCCCTACCTCCTCCTGCTCCCTCATTCCTCCCCTGTTCCTACCTCCTCCACCTACTCCCTCTTCCGACCTCCTCCACCTGCTCCCTCTTCCTACCTCCGCCTGCTCCCTCATCCTACCTACCTCCTCCACCTACTCCCTCTTCCGACCTCCTCCACCTGCTCCCTCTTCCTACCTCCTCCTCCTGCTCCCTCCACCTCCTCTCTCATTCCTCCCATCATCCTACCTACTTTTTCTCCATTAAGATAAATAAGGATATATTAGAAAGCCAATCACCATTGCCCAGCGAGATGTCTGTGTCCTCTCAGGGCCTGGCCGTAATCCTAGCTGAGGGTTGAAGTGCATAGAAGGGGACACTATTTTAAAGTCCTGGTCTGTTTCCATAGAAACAGCAGACAACATTATTGGCCAAATGATCAGAGGGCTGGACTCACGACACACACACGGCATCGACTATATGAAAGAGCGGTTTAAATAAACCCAGGGTGTTCAGCCTCGAGACAGAGAGGAGCACTAGACAGCTCTGTGTGTGATTAATGACGAGAGCAGCTGAGAGGAGAGCGGAGGGGAGCAGAGAGGAGGGAAGGGGAAAGGAGAGGAAAGAGGGGAGGGGAGAGGAGAGAGGAGAGGGGAGAGGAGAGGGAGAGGGGAGAAGAGAGGGGAGAGGAGAGGGAGAGGGGAGAAGAGAGGGGAGGGGAGAGGGGAGAAGAGAGGGAGGGGAGAGGGGAGGGGAGAAGAGAGGGAGGAGAGAGGAGAGGGGGGGAGAGGAGAGGGGAGCAGAGAGGGAGGATGGGAGCAGAGAAGAGAGAGGAGAGGAGCAGAGAGGGGAGGAGAGTGGAGAGCAGAGAGGGAGGGGAGAGGAGAGAGGAGAGGGGAGAGGAGAGGGGAGAGGGGAGAAGAGAGGGGAGAGGAGAGGGGAGAGGGGAGAAGAGAGGGGAGGGAGAGGGGAGGAGAGAGGAGAGCAGAGAGGAGAGCAGAGAGGAGCAGAGAGGAGCAGAGAGGGAGGAGGGGAGCAGAGAGGGGAGGAGAGAGGAGAGCAGAGAGGAGAGCAGAGAGGAGAGCAGAGAGGAGCAGAGAGGGGAGGAGGGGAGCAGAGAGGGGAGGAGAGAGGAGAGGAGAGCAGAGAGGAGCAGAGAGGGGAGGAGGGGAGCAGAGAGGGGATGAGAGAGGAGAGCAGGGAGGAGAGCAGAGAGGAGAGCAGAGAGGAGAGCAGAGAGGGGAGGAGGGGAGCAGAGAGGGGAGGAGGGGAGTAGAGAGGGCAGGAGGAGAGCAGAGAGGGCAGGAGGGGAGCAGAGAGGGAGGAGGGGAGCAGAGAGGGGAGGAGGGAGCAGAGAGGGGAGGAGAGAGGAGAGGAGAGCAGAGAGGGGAGGAGGAGAGCAGAGAGGGGAGGAGAATGGAGGAGGGGAGCAGAGAGGGAGGAGAGAGGAGAGCAGAGAGGGAGGAGAATGGAGGAGGGGAGCAGAGAGGGGAGGAGAGAGGAGAGCAGAGAGGAGAGCAGAGGGGAGGAGGGGAGCAGAGAGGGGAGGAGAGGGGAGGAGGGGAGGAGAGGGGAGGAGGGGAGCAGAGTGGAGGAGGGGAGCAGAGAGGAGAGAGGAGAGGAGCAGTAGACAGCTCTGTGTGAGATAAATGAGACCAACTTTATATCAGTCTGACAAGAGCAGCAGATGAGAGGAGAGGATGAGAGAAGAGGAGCAGAGGGGATAGAGGAAAGGAGGGGAGGGAGAGGAGCAGGAGATATATCTTGGTGTGTGACCAGCTTTTTATCTGCCTGATGAGAGCAGCAGAGGAGATGTGTGGAGAGGATGAGAGAAGTGGAGCAGAGGGGATAGAGGAAAGAGGGGAGGGGGAGGGTGGAGGAGCAGTAGATATCTCTTTGTGTGATTAGAGAGACCAGCTTTATATCAATCTGACGAGAGCAGCAGGGGAGAGGAGAGGAGAAAATAACAGAGAGGGAGAGGAAAACCGGAGAGGTAGAGGAGGACCAGAGAGGTAGAGGTAGAGGAAGACCAGAGAGGTAGAGGAAGACCAGAGAGGTAGAGGAAGACCAGAGAGGTAAAGGAGGACCAGAGAGGTAGAGGAAGACCAGAGAGGTAGAGGTAGACCAGAGAGGTAGAGGAAGACCAGAGAGGTAGAGGAAGACCAGAGAGGTAGAGGAAGACCAGAGAGGTAGAGGAAGACCAGAGAGGTAGAGGAAGACCAGAGAGGTAGAGGAAGACCAGAGAGGTAGAGGAGGACCAGAGAGGTAGAGGTAGAGGAAGACCAGAGAGGTAGAGGAAGACCAGAGAGGTAGAGGTAGAGGAAGACCAGAGAGGTAGAGGTAGAGGAAGACCAGAGAGGTAGAGGAAGACCAGAGAGGTAGAGGAAGACCAGAGAGGTAGAGGAAGACCAGAGAGGTAGAGGAAGACCAGAGAGGTAGAGTAAGACCAGAGAGGTAGAGGTAGAGGAAGACCAGAGAGGTAAAGGAAGACCAGAGAGGTAGAGGAAGACCAGAGAGGGAGAGGAAGACCAGAGAGGGAGAGGAAGACCAGAGAGGTAGAGGTAGAGGAAGACCAGAGAGGTAGAGGTAGAGGAAGACCAGAGAGGGAGAGGAAGACCAGAGAGGGAGAGGAAGACCAGAGAGGGAGAGGTAGAGGAAGACCAGAGAGGTAGAGGAAGACCAGAGAGGTAGAGGAAGACCAGAGAGGTAGAGGAAGACCAGAGAGGGAGAGGAAGGATGTAAGGAGGATGGGGGGGGGTTGAGATGTAAATACAACAGCAGGATGTGGGGGGACCAGAGATGTAAATACAACAGCAGGATGTGGGGGGGGTTGAGATGTAAATACAACAGCAGGATGTGGGGGGGGTTGAGATGTAAATACAACAGCAGGATGTGGGGGGGACCAGAGAGATGTAAATACAACAGCAGGATGTGGGGGACCAGGGGGGGTTGAGATGTAAATACAACAGCAGGATGTGGGGGGACCAGAGAGGTGAGATGTAAATACAACAGCAGGATGTGGGGGGGAAGACCAGAGATGTAAATACAACAGCAGGATGTGGGGGGTTGAGATGTAAATACAACAGCAGGATGTGGGGGGGACCAGAGATGTAGATACAACAGCAGGATGTGGGGGGGACCAGGTTGAGATGTAAATACAACAGCAGGATGGTGGGGGGACCAGAGATGTAAATACAACAGCAGGATGTGGGGGGGTTGAGATGTAAATACAACAGCAGGATGTGGGGGGGTTGAGATGTAAATACAACAGCAGGATGTGGGGGGGGAGATGTAAATACAACAGCAGGATGTGGAGGGGGACCAGAGATGTAAATACAACAGCAGGATGGGAGGGGGGTTGAGATGTAAATACAACAGCAGGATGTGAGGGGGGAAGACCAGAGATGTAAATACAACAGCAGGATGTGGGGGTTGAGATGTAAGGAAACAGCAGGATGTGGGGACCAGGAGGTTGAGATGTAAATACAACAGCAGGATGTGGGGGGAGGTTGAGATGTAAATACAACAGCAGGATGTGGGGGGGTTGAGATGTAAATACAACAGCAGGATGTGGGGGGGTTGAGATGTAAATACAACAGCAGGATGTGGGGGGACCAGAGAGGTTGAGATGTAAATACAACAGCAGGATGTGGGGGGGGGGGTTGAGATGTAAATACAACAGCAGGATGTGGGGGGTTGAGATGTAAATACAACAGCAGGATGTGGGGGGGAGGTTGAGATGTAAATACAACAGCAGGATGTGGGGGGTTGAGATGTAAATACAACAGCAGGATGTGGGGGGTTGAGATGTAAATACAACAGCAGGATGTCGGGGGGGGTTGAGATGTAAATACAACAGCAGGATGTGGGGGGTTGAGATGTAAATACAACAGCAGGATGTCGGGGGGGGGGTTGAGATGTAAATACAACAGCAGGATGTGGGGACCAGGGGGTTGAGATGTAAATACAACAGCAGGATGTGGGGGGACCAGATGTAAATACAACAGCAGGATGTGGGGGGGAGGTAGACCAGAGATGTAAATACAACAGCAGGATGTGGGGGGGTTGAGATGTAAATACAACAGCAGGATGTGGGGGGTTGAGATGTAAATACAACAGCAGGATGTGGGGGGGGAAGATGTAAATACAACAGCAGGATGTGGGGGGGGTTGAGATGTAAATACAACAGCAGGATGTGGGGGGACCAGAGATGAGATGTAAATACAACAGCAGGATGTGGGGGGGAGAGATGTAAAGACAACAGCAGGATGTGGGGGGGGGATTGAGATGTAAATACAACAGCAGGATGTGGGGACCAGGGGGAGAGAGATGTAAATACAACAGCAGGATGTGGGGGGGGATGTTGAGATGTAAATACAACAGCAGGATGTGGGGGGTTGAGATGTAAATACAACAGCAGGATGTGGGGGGGGGGGTTGAGATGTAAATACAACAGCAGGATGTGGGGGGGATGTGGGGGGGTTGAGATGTAAATACAACAGCAGGATGTGGGGGGGGGTTGAGATGTAAATACAACAGCAGGATGTGGGGGGGGGTTGAGATGTAAATACAACAGCAGGATGTGGGGGGGGTTGAGATGTAAATACAACAGCAGGATGTGGGGGGTTGAGATGTAAATACAACAGCAGGATGTGGGGGGGTTGAGATGTAAATACAACAGCAGGATGTGGGGGGGGGTTGAGATGTAAATACAACAGCAGGATGTGGGGGGGGGGGGTTGAGATGTAAATACAACAGCAGGATGTGGGGGGGTTGAGATGTAAATACAACAGCAGGATGTGGGGGGGTTGAGATGTAAATACAACAGCAGGATGTGGGGGGGGGGTGAGATGTAAATACAACAGCAGGATGTGGGGGGGGGGGGGGTTGAGATGTAAATACAACAGCAGGATGTGGGGGGGTTGAGATGTAAATACAACAGCAGGATGTGGGGGGGGGGGGTTGAGATGTAAATACAACAGCAGGATGTGGGGGGGGTAGAGATGTAAATACAACAGCAGGATGTGGGGGGGGGGTTGAGATGTAAATACAACAGCAGGATGTGGGGGGGTGGGGGGTTGAGATGTAAATACAACAGCAGGATGTGGGGGGGGGGTTGAGATGTAAATACAACAGCAGGATGTGGGGGGGGTTGAGATGTAAATACAACAGCAGGATGTGGGGGGGGGTTGAGATGTAAATACAACAGCAGGATGTGGGGGGGGGGGTTGAGATGTAAATACAACAGCAGGATGTGGGGGGGGGGTTGAGATGTAAATACAACAGCAGGATGTGGGGGGGGGGGTTGAGATGTAAATACAACAGCAGGATGTGGGGGGGGGGGGGGGGGGGGATTGAGATGTAAATACAACAGCAGGATGTGGGGGGAGGTTGAGATGTAAATACAACAGCAGGATGTGGGGGGTTGAGTTATAAATGTAAACAACCAAAAGTTTAAAGTGTTGGGCCAGTAACCGAAAGGTTGCAACATCGAATCCCTGAGCTGACAAGGTAAAAACCTGTCGTTCTGCCCCTGAACAAGGCAGTTAACCCACTGTTCCTAGACCAGTTAACCCACTGTTCCTAGACCAGTTAACCCACTGTTCCTAGACCAGTTAACCCACTGTTCCTAGACCAGTTAACCCACTGTTCCTAGACCAGTAAACCCACTGTTCCTAGACCGGTTAACCCACTGTTCCTAGACCAGTTAACCCACTGTTCCTAGACCAGTTAACCCACTGTTCCTAGACCAGTTAACCCACTGTTCCTAGACCAGTTAACCCACTGTTCCTAGACCAGTTAACCCACTGTTCCTAGGCCGTCATTGAAAATAAGAATTTGTTCTTAACTGACTTGCCTAGTAAAATAAAGGCTAAAATAAGACTCTGTGTCTCTGTGCGTGTTAGCGGCTATAACTCTGTGTGTGTGTTAGCGGCTATAACTCTGTGTGTGTTAGCGGCTATAACTCTGTGTGTTAGCGGCTATAACTCTGTGTGTTAGCAGCTATAACTCTGTGTGTTAGCGGCTATAACTCTGTGTGTGTTAGCGGCTATAACTCTGTGTGTGTTAGCGGCTATAACTCTGTGTGTGTTAGCGGCTATAACTCTGTGTGTTAGCGGCTATAACTCTGTGTGTTAGCGGCTATAACTCTGTGTGTGTTAGCGGCTATAACTCTGTGTGTTAGCGGCTATAACTCTGTGTGTTAGCGGCTATAACTCTGTGCGTTAGCGGCTATAACTCTGTGCGTTAGCGGCTATAACTCTGTGCGTTAGCGGCTATAACTCTGTGCGTTAGCGGCTATAACTCTGTGCGTTAGTGGCTATAACTCTGTGCGTTAGCGGCTATAACTCTGTGTGTTAGCGGCTATAACTCTGTGTGTTAGCAGCTATAACTCTGTGTGTTAGCAGCTATAACTCTGTGCGTGTTAGCAGCTATAACTCTGTGTGTGTTAGCGGCTATAACTCTGTGTGTGTTAGCAGCTATAACTCTGTGTGATTTTCTAGGTTAGCTAGCCAGCTATTGTCGTTCTTTTAACGCAACGTAACGTAATCAACACTGCTAGCTAGCCAGCTAGCCCCTGAATAGCAGCACTGTCGAAACTATTACACTCAACGGAACGACTTGATTAGTGTAGTGTCAACAACGCAGCCACTGCCAGCTAGCCTACAAAGTCAACAACGCAGCCACTGCCAGTTAGCCTACTTCAGCTGTACTGTATCATTTTAATCATTTTAGTCAATAAGATTCTTGCTACGTAAGCTTAACTTTCTGAACATTCGAGACGTGTAGTCCACTTGTCATTCCAATCTCCTTTGCATTAGCGTAGCCTCTTCTGTAGCCTGTCAACTATGTGTCTGTCTATCCCTGTTCTCTCCTCTCTGGACAGACCATACAAACGTTCCACACCGCGTGGCCGCGGCCACCCTAATCTGGTGGTCCCAGCGCGCACGATCCACGTGGAGTTCCAGGTCTCCGGTAGCCTCTGGAACTGCCGATCTGCGGTCAACAAGGCAGAGTTCATCTCAGCCTATGCCTCCCTCCAGTCCCTCGACTTCTTGGCACTGACGGAAACATGGATCACCACAGACAACACTGCTACTCCTACTGCTCTCTCTTCGTCCGCCCACGTGTTCTCCCACACCCCGAGAGCTTCTGGTCAGCGGGGTGGTGGCACCGGGATCCTCATCTCTCCCAAGTGGTCATTCTCTCTTTCTCCCCTTACCCATCTGTCTATCGCCTCCTTTGAATTCCATGCTGTCACAGTTACCAGCCCTTTCAAGCTTAACATTCTTATCATTTATCGCCCTCCAGGTTCCCTCGGAGAGTTCATCAATGAGCTTGATGCCTTGATAAGCTCCTTTCCTGAGGACGGCTCACCTCTCACAGTTCTGGGCGACTTTAACCTCCCCACATCTACCTTTGACTCATTCCTCTCTGCCTCCTTCTTTCCACTCCTCTCCTCTTTTGACCTCACCCTCCCCCCCTACTCACAAGGCAGGCAATACGCTCGACCTCATCTTTACTAGATGCTGTTCTTCCACTAACCTCATTGCAACTCCCCTCCAAGTCTCCGACCACTACCTTGTGTCCTTTTCCCTCTCGCTCTCATCCAACACCTCCCACACTGCCCCTGCTCGGATGGTATCGCGCCGTCCCAACCTTCGCTCTCTCTCCCCCGCTACTCTCTCCTCTTCCATCCTATCATCTCTTCCCTCTGCTCAAACCTTCTCCAACCTATCTCCTGATTCTGCCTCCCTAACCCTCCTCTCCTCCCTCTCTGCATCCTTTGACTCTCTATGTCCCCTATCCTCCAGGCCGGCTCGGTCCTCCCCTCCCGCTCTGTGGCTCGACGACTCATTGCGAGCTCACAGAACAGGGCTCCGGGCAGCCGAGCGGAAATGGAGGAAAACTCGCCTCCCTGCGGACCTGGCATCCTTTCACTCCCTCTTCTCTACATTTTCCTCCTCTGTCTCTGCTGCTAAAGCCACTTTCTACCACTCTAAATTCCAAGCATCTGCCTCTAACCCTAGGAAGCTCTTTGCCACCTTCTCCCTCCTGAATCCTCCTCCCCCTCCCCCCCTCCTCCCTCTCTGCAGATGACTTCGTCAACCATTTTGAAAAGAAGGTCGACGACATCCGATCCTCGTTTGCTAAGTCAAACGACACCGCTGGTTCTGCTCACACTGCCCTACCCTGTGCTCTGACCTCTTTCTCCCCTCTCTCTCCAGATGAAATCTCGCGTCTTGTGACGGCCGGCCGCCCAACAACCTGTGTGTTAGCAGCTATAACTCTGTGTGTTAGCAGCTATAACTCTGTGTGTTAGCAGCTATAACTCTGTGTGTTAGCAGCTATAACTCTGTGTGTTAGCAGCTATAACTCTGTGTGTTAGCAGCTATAACTCTGTGTGTTAGCAGCTATAACTCTGTGTGTTAGCAGCTATAACTCTGTGTGTTAGCAGCTATAACTCTGTGTGTTAGCAGCTATAACTCTGTGTGTTAGCAGCTATAACTCTGTGTGTTAGCAGCTATAACTCTGTGTGTTAGCAGCTATAACTCTGTGCGTTAGCAGCTATAACTCTGTGCGTTAGCAGCTATAACTCTGTGCGTTAGCAGCTATAACTCTGTGCGTTAGCAGCTATAACTCTGTGCGTTAGCAGTGCTATAACTCTGTGCGTGTGTTAGCAGCTATAACTCTGTGCGTTAGCAGCTATAACTCTGTGCGTGTTAGCGGCTATAACTCTGTGCGTTAGCAGCTATAACTCTGTGCGTTAGCAGCTATAACTCTGTGCGTTAGCAGCTATAACTCTGTGCGTTAGCAGCTATAACTCTGTGCGTTAGCAGCTATAACTCTGTGCGTTAGCAGCTATAACTCTGTGCGTTAGCAGCTATAACTCTGTGCGTGTTAGCAGCTATAACTCTGTGCGTGTTAGCAGCTATAACTCTGTGTGTGTTAGCAGCTATAACTCTGTGCGTGTTAGCAGCTATAACTCTGTGCGTGTTAGCAGCTATAACTCTGTGCGTGTTAGCAGCTATAACTCTGTGCGTGTTAGCAGCTATAACTCTGTGCGTGTTAGCAGCTATAACTCTGTGCGTGTTAGCAGCTATAACTCTGTGCGTGTTAGCAGCTATAACTCTGTGCGCGTTAGCAGCTATAACTCTGTGCGCAGCTATAGCAGCAGCTATAACTCTGTGCGTTAGCAGCTATAACTCTGTGCGTTAGCAGCTATAACTCTGTGCGTTAGCAGCTATAACTCTGCAGCAGCTATAACTCTGTGCGTGTTAGCAGCTATAACTCTGTGCGTGTTAGCAGCTATAACTCTGTGCGTGTTAGCAGCTATAACTCTGTGTGTTAGCAGCTATAACTCTGTGTGTTAGCAGCTATAACTCTGTGTGTTAGCAGCTATAACTCTGTGCGTGTTAGCAGCTATAACTCTGTGCGTGTTAGCAGCTATAACTCTGTGTGTTAGCAGCTATAACTCTGTGTGTTAGCAGCTATAACTCTGTGTGTTAGCAGCTATAACTCTGTGTGTTAGCAGCTATAACTCTGTGTGTTAGCAGCTATAACTCTGTGTGTTAGCAGCTATAACTCTGTGTGTTAGCAGCTATAACTCTGTGTGTTAGCAGCTATAACTCTGTGTGTTAGCAGCTATAACTGTGCGTGTTAGCAGCTATAACTCTGTGCGTGTCCTGAATAATGGAAGAATGCTTTGCAGAAGTAAAGAACTCTGTTCTGTGAGATGGTCAATATTCCCGTTGCCATCAACCTAAAGCTCTCTGGGCAAAAAGAAAACAAGAAACAAATGCCTGATCTCCTCCTAATCAATTCTTAATGATGACTCCATTCTTCACTTTAGAGACACGATGTCAAATGGAAGCATGTTTAGTCAAATCAGTGAAAGTTTAAAGGTGCAGAGAGAGAGACCAGCGAGAGAGAGAGAGAGAGAGAGAGAGAGAGAGAGAGAGAGAGAGAGAGAGAGAGAGAGAGAGAGAGAGAGACCAGAGAGAGAGAGAGACAGAGAGACCAGAGAGAGAGAGAGAGAGAGAGACAGACAGAGAGAGAGAGACAGAGACAGAGAGAGAGAGACAGAGAGAGAGAGAGAGACAGAGAGAGAGAGAGAGAGACATAGAGAGAGAGAGAGAGAGAGAGAGAGAGAGAGAGAGAGAGAGAGTTGAGAAAGAGAGAGAGAAATCAACAGAGAGAACAGAAGAGAGAGACCAGCGAGAGAGAGAGAGAGACCTTAGAGAGAGAGAGAGGTCAGAGACAGAGAGAGACAGACTGAGAGAGAGAGGGGGACAGAGAGAGAGACTGACAGAGAGAGAGAGAGACTGAGAGAGAGAGAGAGGGAGAGAGAGAAACTGAGAGAGAGAGAGAGAGCAGAGAGAACGACTGTGTTAGAGAGAGAGAGAGAGAGCACCTTGTCCCCTACCTTAAAGAGAGACAGAGAGAGAGCACCTTGTCCCCTACAGACTGAGAGACAGAGAGAGACAGACAAACTGAGACATAGCTGAGAGAGCACCTTGACAGAACTGACTGTGTTATAGAGAGAGAGAGAACAGAGAGAGACAGACAGAGAGAGGGAGAGAGAGAGAGACAGAGAGAGACAGACAGAGAGAGACAGAGAGAGAGACAGAGAGAGAGAGAGAGAGAGAGAGAGAGAGAGAACACTGGGCAGAGAGAGAGAGAAAGACTGAGAGAGCTGAGAGACCTTGTTCCCTAGAGACTGACTGTGTTATAGCTGGTAGGGAGAACAGCACCTTGTTCCCTACCTTAAACTGACTGTGTTATAGCTGGTCAGAACAGCACCTTGTTCCCTACTTTAAACTGACTGTGTTATAGCTGGTCAGAACAGCACATTGTTCCCTAACTTAAACTGACTGTGTTATAGCTGGTAAGGAGAACAGCACCTTGTTCCCTACCTTAAACTTACTGTGTTATAGCTGGTAGGGAGAACAGCACCTTGTTCCCTACCTTAAACTGACTGTGTTATAGCTGGTCAGAACAGCACCTTGTTCCCTACCTTAAACTGACTGTGTTATAGCTGGTCAGAACAGCACCTTGTTCCCTACCTTAAACTGACTGTGTTATAGCTGGTCAGAACAGCACCTTGTTCCCTACCTTAAACTGACTGTGTTATAGCTGGTCAGAACAGCACCTTGTTCCCTACCTTAAACTGACTGTGTTATAGCTGGTAGGGAGAACAGCACCTGGTTCCCTACCTTAAACTGACTGTGTTATAGCTGGTCAGAACAGCACCTTGTTCCCTACCTTAAACTGACTGTGTTATAGCTGGTACGGAGAACAGCACCTTGTTCCCTACCTTAAACTGACTGTGTTATAGCTGGTAGGGAGAACAGCACCTTGTTCCCTACCTTAAACTGACTGTGTTATAGCTGGTCAGAACAGCACCTTGTCCCCGAACTTAACAGTAGAACACTATACAGACAGAGAGAGAACAGTAGAACACTATACAGACAGAGATATAGCAGAGAGGGAACAGTAGAACACTATACAGACAGAGATATAGCAGAGAGGGAACAGTAGAACACTATACAGACAGAGATATAGCAGAGAGGGAACAGTAGAATACTATACAGACAGAGAGGGAACAGTAGAACACTATACAAACAGAGATATAGCAGAGAGGGAACAGTAGAAGACTATATAGACAGAGATATAGCAGAGGGAGAACAGTAGAACACTATACAGACAGAGAGGGAACAGTAGAACACTATACAGTTAGAGATATAGCAGAGGGAGAACAGTAGAACACTATACAGACAGAGAGGGAACAGTAGAACACTATACAGACAGAGATATAGCAGAGGGAGAACAGTAGAACACTATACAGACAGAGAAGGAACTGTAGAACACTATACAGACAGAGAGGGAACTGTAGAACACTATACAGACAGAGCAGAGAGGGAACAGTAGAACACTATACAGACAGAGATATAGCATAGGGAGAACAGTAGAACACTATACAGACAGAGGGAACAGTAGAACACTATACAGACATATATATAGTAGAGGGAGAACAGTAGAACACTATACAGACAGAGAGGGAACAGTAGAACACTATACAGACATATATAGAGGGAGAACAGTAGAACACTATACAGACATATATATAGTAGAGGGAGAACAGTAGAACACTATACAGACAGAGAGGGAACTGTAGAACACTATACAGACAGAGAGGGAACAGTCGAACACCATACAGACAGAGAGGGAACAGTAGAACACTATACAGACAGAGATATAGCAGAGGGAGAACAGTAGAACACTATACAGACAGAGAGGGAACAGTAGAACACTATACAGACAGAGAGGGAACAGTAGAACACTATACAGACAGAGATATAGCAGAGAGGGAACAAGAGAACACTATACAGACAGATGTATAGCAGAGAGGGAACCGTAGAACACTATACAGACAGAGGTATAGCAGAGAGGGAACAGTAGAACACTATACAGACAGAGATATAGCAGAGGGAACAGTAGAATACTATACAGACAGAGAGGGAACAGTAGAACACTATACAAACAGAGATATAGCAGAGGGAGAACAGTAGAACACTTTTCAGACAGAGGGAACAGTAGAACATTATACAGAGAGATATAGCAGAGAGGGAACAGTAGAACACTATACAGACAGAGATATAGCAGAGGGAGAACAGTAGAACACTTTTCAGACAGAGAGGGAACAGTAGAACACTATACAGACAGAGATATAGCAGAGGGGAACAGTAGAACACTATACAGACAGAGAGGGAACAGTAGAACACTATACAGACAGAGGTATAGCAGAGGACTGTAACAGATCAGCTGTAGGTGCTGCAGGACCAACAGACAGAGGGAACAGTAGAACACTATACAGACAGAGGTATAGCAGAGGACTGTAACAGATCAGCTGTAGGGACGGAGCAGGGACAGTACGACCAGCTCAGAGTTGTGATAAATCCCCCAGACGCTGCACCATACTGTGGCCCTGTGCTGCAGGACCAACAGACAGAGAGCCATTCATCTGAACACTCAGGATTAATTATTCCTGGTTAACAGGAACTTTAAAAAAGCCATTTCAATCACGGTTTATCTGAGAGAATATTCAATAATTCATTGATGAATGAACTACCTTACATCGTTCTAAACCACTGAATCTGTGTCCACCGCACACATGGTGGCAACACTGGGTACTGGGCACAACACTGGGCACAACACTGGGTACAACACTGAGTACAACACTGGGTACAACACTGGGCACAACACTGGGCACAACACTGGGTACAACACTGGGCACAACACTGGGTACAACACTGGGTACAACACTGGGTACAACACTGGGCACAACACTGGGCACAACACTGGGCACAACACTGGGCACAACACTGGGCACAACACTGGGCACAACACTGCACTGGGCACAACACTGGGCACAACACTGGGTACAACACTGGGCACAACACTGGGCACAACACTGGGCACAACACTGGGCACAACACTGGGTACAACACTGGGTACAACACTGGGCACAACACTGGGCACAACACTGGGCACAACACTGGGCACAACACTGGGCACAACACTGGGTACAACACTGGGCACAACACTGGGTACAACACTGGGCACAACACTGGGCACAACACTGGGCACAACACTGGGCACAACACTGGGCACAACACTGGGCACAACACTGGGCACAACACTGGGTACAACACTGGGTACAACACTGGGTACAACACTGGGTACAACACTGGGTACAACACTGGGTAACACTGGGCACAACACTGGGTACAACACTGGGTACTGGGTACAACACTGGGTACAACACTGGGTACTGGGTACAACACTGGGTACTGGGTACAACACTGGGTACAACACTGGGAACTGGGTACAACACTGGGTACAACACTGGGTACAACACTGGGTACAACACTGGGTACTGGGCACAACACTGGGTACAACACTGGGTACAACACTGGGTACTGGGTACAACACTGGGTACAACACTGGGTACAACACTGGGAACTGGGTACAACACTGGGAACTGGGTACAACACTGGGTACAACACTGGGTACAACACTGGGTACAACACTGGGTACTGGGTACAACACTGGGTACAACACTGTGTACTGGGTACAACACTGGGTACAACACTGGGTACTGGGAACAGCTCTGTGAAGTATTGAAGTAGAGCTCTGTGAAGTATTGAAGTAGAGCTCTATGAAGTATTGAAGTAGAGCTCTGTGAAGTATTGAAGTAGAGCTCTATGAAGTATTGAAGTAGAGCTCTGTGAAGTATTGAAGTAGAGCTCTGTGAAGTATTGAAGTATAGCTCTGTGAAGTATTGAAGTAGAGCTCTGTGAAGTATTGAAGTAGAGCTCTGTGAAGTATTGAAGTAGAGCTCTGTGAAGTATTGAAGTAGAGCTCTGTGAAGTATTGAAGTATAGCTCTGTGAAGTATTGAAGTATAGCTCTGTGAAGTATTGAAGTAGAGCTGTGTGAAGTATTGAAGTACATCTCTATGAACTACAGAAGCAGGCTGCCATGCTGTCACTGAGCCTCATCATAGAGGAGTGAGCTGAACACAGAACCCGGAGTGTCTGCCACTTGTCCGACCATCCCTGAGGTCAGGTAGACGGGACCCTCCCTCCTCCCCTCCGACCATCCCTGAGGTCAGGTAGACGGGACCCTCCCTCCTCCCCTCCGACCATCCCTGAGGTCAGGTAGACGGGACCCTCCCTCCTCCCCTCCAACCATCCCTGAGGTCAGGTAGTCGGGACCCTCCCTCCTCCCCTCCAACCATCCCTTCTGATATGAGGTCAGGTAGACGGGACCCTCCCTCCTCCCCTCCGACCATCCCTTCTGATATGAGGTCAGGTAGACTGGACCCTCCCTCCTCCCCTCCAACCATCCCTGAGGTCAGGTAGTCGGGACCCTCCCTCCTCCCCTCCAACCATCCCTGAGGTCAGGTAGATGGGACCCTCCCTCCTCCCCTCCGACCATCCCTGAGGTCAGGTAGACGGGACCCTCCCTCCTCCCCTCCAACCATCCCTGAGGTCAGGTAGACGGGACCCTCCCTCCTCCCCTCCAACCATCCCTGAGGTCAGGTAGACGGGACCCTCCCTCCTCCCCTCCAACCATCCCTTCTGATATGAGGTCAGGTAGACGGGACCCTCCCTCCTCCCCTCCGACCATCCCTTCTGATATGAGGTCAGGTAGACGGGACCTCTCTACTCCTGCTCTGCTACTGCCCAGGTCAGTACAGGTGCATCAAAGCTGGGACCGAGAGACTGAAAAACACCTCCTATCTCAAGGCCATCAGACTGTTAAACAGCCACCACTAACATTGAGTGGCTGCTGCCCTGTATACATAGACTAAATCACTGGCCACTTTAATAATGTTTACACATCTGACATTATTGATCTATGTATATACTGTATTCTATACTATTCTACTGTATCTTAGTCTATGTATATACTGTATTCTATACTATTCTACTGTATCTTAGTCTATGCATATACTGTATTCTATACTATTCTACTGTATCTTAGTCTATGTATTACTCATCTCATATGTATATACTGTATTCTATCCTATTCTACTGTATCTTAGTCTACGTATTACTCATCTCATATGTATATACTGTATTCTATACTATTCTACTGTATCTTAGTCTATGTATATACTGTATTCTATTCTACTGTATCTTAGTCTATCCATTACTCATCTCAAATGTATATACTGTATTCTATACTATCTATTCCATCTTTCCTATGCAGCTCTGTCATCATCCATATATTTATATGTACATATTCTCATTCACCCCTTTAGATGTGTGTGTATGAGGTAGTTGTTGTGGAATGATTAGATTACTTGTTAGTTATTACTGCACTGTCGAAACTAGAAGCACAAGCATTTCACTGCACTCGCAATAACATCTGCATGTGACCAATAGAATAACAATAACATCTGCATGTGACCAATAGAATAACATCTGCATGTGACCAATAGAATAACATCTACATGTGACCAATAGAATAACAATAACATCTGCATGTGACCAATAGAATAACATCTGCATGTGACCAATAGAATAACAATAACATCTGCATGTGACCAATAGAATAACATCTGCATGTGACCAATAGAATAACAATAACATCTGCATGTGACCAATAGAATAACATCTGCATGTGACCAATAGAATAACAATAACATCTGCATGTGACCAATAGAATAACATCTGCATGTGACCAATAGAATAACATCTGCATGTGACCAATAGAATAACATCTGCATGTGACCAATAGAATAACAATAACAACTGCATGTGACCAATAGAATAACATCTGCATGTGACCAATAGAATAACAATAACAACTGCATGTGACCAATAGAATAACAATAACATCTGCATGTGACCAATAGAATAACATCTGCATGTGACCAATAGAATAACAATAACAACTGCATGTGACCAATAGAATAACATCTGCATGTGACCAATAGAATAACAATAACAACTGCATGTGACCAATAGAATAACATCTGCATGTGACCAATAGAATAACAATAACATCTGCATGTGACCAATAGAATAACAATAACATCTGCATGTGACCAATAGAATAACAATAACATCTGCATGTGACCAATAGAATAACAATAACATCTGCATGTGACCAATAGAATAACAATAACATCTGCATGTGACCAATAGAATAACAATAACATCTGCATGTGACCAATAGAATAACAATAACATCTGCATGTGACCAATAGAATAACATCTGCATGTGACCAATAGAATAACATCTGCATGTGACCAATAGAATAACATCTGCATGTGACCAATAGAATAACAATAACATCTGCATGTGACCAATAGAATAACATCTGCATGTGACCAATAGAATAACAATAACAATTATTTGAATTTCATATGACCAATAAATAACAATAACATCTGCATGCCCTAACATCTAGAGGACAAAAATAACAGATATTACAGCATGAATAACAATAACATCCATGTGACCAATAGAATAACAATAACATCTGCTGGGAATAACAATAACATCTGTCCAGACACTACCAGTCTAATAACTGGGTCTGCATGTGACCAATAGACACTACCAGTCTAATGGTTAGAATCCAGACACTACCAGTCTAATGGCTGGGTTAACAATCCAGACACTACCAGTCTAATGGTTAGTCCAGACACTACCAGTCTAATGGCTGGGTTAGTCCAGACACTACCACTAACCAGTCTAATGGCTGGGTTAGTCCAGACACTACCAGTCTAATGGCTGGGTTAGTCCAGACACTACCAGTCTAATGGTTAGTCCAGACACTACCAGTCTAATGGTTAGTCCAGACACTACCAGTCTAATGGTTAGTCCAGACACTACCAGTCTAATGGTTAGTCCAGACACTACCAGTCTAATGGTTAGTCCAGACACTACCAGTCTAATGGTTAGTCCAGACACTACCAGTCTAATGGTTAGTCCAGACACTACCAGTCTAATGGCTGGGTTAGTCCAGACACTACCAGTCTAATGGCTGGGTTAGTCCAGACACTACCAGTCTAATGGTTAGTCCAGACACTACCAGTCTAATGGTTAGTCCAGACACTACCAGTCTAATGGCTGGGTTAGTCCAGACACTACCAGTCTAATGGTTAGTCCAGACACTACCAGTCTAATGGTTAGTCCAGACAGACACCAGACACTACCAGTCTAATGGCTGGGTTACCAGTCCAGACACACTACCAGTCTAATGGCTGGGTTAGTCCAGACACTACCAGTCTAATGGCTGGGTTAGTCCAGACACTACCAGTCTAATGGTTAGTCCAGACACTACCAGTCTAATGGTTAGTCCAGACACTACCAGTCTAATGGTTAGTCCAGACACTACCAGTCTAATGGTTAGTCCAGACACTACCAGTCTAATGGCTGGGTTAGTCCAGACACTACCAGTCTAATGGTTAGTCCAGACACTACCAGTCTAATGGTTAGTCCAGACACTACCAGTCTAATGGTTAGTCCAGACACTACCAGTCTAATGGTTAGTCCAGACACTACCAGTCTAATGGTTAGTCCAGACACTACCAGTCTAATGGCTGGGTTAGTCCAGACACTACCAGTCTAATGGCTGGGTTAGTCCAGACACTACCAGTCTAATGGTTAGTCCAAACACTACCAGTCTAATGGTTAGTCCAGACACTACCAGTCTAATGGCTGGGTTAGTCCAGACACTACCAGTCTAATGGTTAGTCCAGACACTACCAGTCTAATGGCTGGGTTAGTCCAGACACTACCAGTCTAATGGTTAGTCCAGACACTACCAGTCTAATGGTTAGTCCAGACACTACCAGTCTAATGGTTAGTCCAGACACTACCAGTCTAATGGTTAGTCCAGACACTACCAGTCTAATGGCTGGGTTAGTCCAGACACTACCAGTCTAATGGCTGGGTTAGTCCAGACACTACCAGTCTAATGGTTAGTCCAGACACTACCAGTCTAATGGCTGGGTTAGTCCAGACACTACCAGTCTAATGGCTGGGTTAGTCCAGACACTACCAGTCTAATGGCTACCAGTCTAATGTCCAGACACTACCAGTCTAATGGTTAGTCCAGACACTACCAGTCTAATGGCTGGGTTAGTCCAGACACTACCAGTCTAATGGTTAGTCCAGACACTACCAGTCTAATGGTTAGTCCAGACACTACCAGTCTAATGGTTAGTCCAGACACTACCAGTCTAATGGCTGGGTTAGTCCAGACACTACCAGTCTAATGGCTGGGTTAGTCCAGACACTACCAGTCTAATGGTTAGTCCAGACACTACCAGTCTAATGGTTAGTCCAGACACTACCAGTCTAATGGTTAGTCCAGACACTACCAGTCTAATGGTTAGTCCAGACACTACCAGTCTAATGGTTAGTCCAGACACTACCAGTCTAATGGTTAGTCCAGACACTACCAGTCTAATGGTTAGTCCAGACACTACCAGTCTAATGGTTAGTCCAGACACTACCAGTCTAATGGCTGGGTTAGTCCAGACACTACCAGTCTAATGGCTGGGTTAGTCCAGACACTACCAGTCTAATGGTTAGTCCAGACACTACCAGTCTAATGGTTAGTCCAGACACTACCAGTCTAATGGTTAGTCCAGACACTACCAGTCTAATGGTTAGTCCAGACACTACCAGTCTAATGGCTGTCTAATGGTTAGTCCAGACACTACCAGTCTAATGGCTGGGTTAGTCCAGACACTACCAGTCTAATGGTTAGTCCAGACACTACCAGTCTAATGGCTGGGTTAGTCCAGACACTACCAGTCTAGTGGCTGGGTTAGTCCAGACACTACCAGTCTAATGGTTAGTCCAGACACTACCAGTCTAATGGTTAGTCCAGACACTACCAGTCTAATGGTTAGTCCAGACACTACCAGTCTAAT
Organism: Oncorhynchus gorbuscha; assembly: GCF_021184085.1. Lineage (NCBI taxonomy): Eukaryota > Metazoa > Chordata > Actinopteri > Salmoniformes > Salmonidae > Oncorhynchus > Oncorhynchus gorbuscha. The sequence continues at coordinate 185,297 of NW_025745967.1, read as the reverse complement.
GGCTGGGTTAGGGTTAGTCCAGACACTACCAGTCTAATGGTTAGTCCAGACACTACCAGTCTAGTGGCTGGGTTAGTCCAGATACTACCAGTCTAATGGTTAGTCCAGACACTACCAGTCTAATGGCTGGGTTAGTCCAGACACTACCAGTCTAATGGTTAGTCCAGACACTACCAGTCTAATGGCTGGGTTAGTCCAGATACTACCAGTCTAATGGTTAGTCCAGACACTACCAGTCTAATGGCTGGGTTAGTCCAGATACTACCAGTCTAATGGTTAGTCCAGACACTACCAGTCTAGTGGCTGGGTTAGTCCAGACACTACCAGTCTAGTGGCTGGGTTAGTCCAGACACTACCAGTCTAATGGTTAGTCCAGACACTACCAGTCTAATGGTTAGTCCAGACACTACCAGTCTAATGGTTAGTCCAGACACTACCAGTCTAATGGCTTTAGTCCAGACACTACCAGTCTAATGGTTAGTCCAGACACTACCAGTCTAATGGTTAGTCCAGACACTACCAGTCTAATGGTTAGTCCAGACACTACCAGTCTAATGGTTAGTCCAGACACTACCAGTCTAATGGTTAGTCCAGACACTACCAGTCTAATGGTTAGTCCAGACACTACCAGTCTAATGGCTGGGTTAGTCCAGACACTACCAGTCTAATGGTTAGTCCAGACACTACCAGTCTAATGGCTAGGTCCAGTCACTACCAGTCTAATGGTTAGTCCAGACACTACCAGTCTAATGGTTAGTCCAGACACTACCAGTCTAATGGCTGGGTTAGTCCAGACACTACCAGTCTAATGGCTGGGTTAGTCCAGACACTACCAGTCTAATGGCTGGGTTAGTCCAGACACTACCAGACACTACCAGTCTAATGGCTGGTCCAGACACTACCAGTCTAATGGTTAGTCCAGACACTACCAGTCTAATGGTTAGTCCAGACACTACCAGTCTAATGGTTAGTCCAGACACTACCAGTCTAATGGTTAGTCCAGACACTACCAGTCTAATGGTTAAGACACTACCAGTCTAATGGTTAGTCCAGACACTACCAGTCTAATGGTTAGTCCAGACACTACCAGTCTAATGGTTAGTCCAGACACTACCAGTCTAATGGTTAGTCCAGACACTACCAGTCTAATGGTTAGTCCAGACACTACCAGTCTAATGGTTAGTCCAGACACTACCAGTCTAATGGTTAGTCCAGACACTACCAGTCTAATGGCTGGTTAGTCCAGACACTACCAGTCTAATGGCTGGGTTAGTCCAGACACTACCAGTCTAATGGTTAGTCCAGACACTACCAGTCTAATGGTTAGTCAGACACTACCAGTCTAATGGCTGGGTTAGTCCAGACACTACCAGTCTAATGGTTAGTCCAGACACTACCAGTCTAATGGCCAGACACTACCAGTCTAATGGTTAGTCCAGACACTACCAGTCTAATGGCTGGGTTAGTCCAGACACTACCAGTCTAATGGTTAGTCCAGACACTACCAGTCTAATGGCTGGGTTAGTCCAGACACTACCAGTCTAATGGTTAGTCCAGACACTACCAGTCTAATGGTTAGACACTCCAGACACTACCAGTCTAATGGCTGGGTTAGTCCAGACACTACCAGTCTAATGGCTGGGTTAGTCCAGACACTACCAGTCTAATGGTTAGTCCAGACACTACCAGTCTAATGGCTTAGTCCAGACACTACCAGTCTAATGGCTTTAGTCCAGACACTACCAGTCTAATGGCTTTAGTCCAGACACTACCAGTCTAATGGCCAGACACTACCAGGGTTAGTCCAGACACTACCAGTCTAATGGCTGGGTTAGTCCAGACACTACCAGTCTAATGGTTAGTCCAGACACTACCAGTCTAATGGTTAGTCCAGACACTACCAGTCTAATGGTTAGTCCAGACACTACCAGTCTAATGGCTGGGTTAGTCCAGACACTACCAGTCTAATGGCTGGGTTAGTCCAGACACTACCAGTCTAATGGTTAGTCCAGACACTACCAGTCTAATGGTTAGTCCAGACACTACCAGTCTAATGGCTGGGTTAGTCCAGACACTACCAGTCTAATGGCTGGGTTAGTCCAGACACTACCAGTCTAATGGTTAGTCCAGACACTACCAGTCTAATGGCTGGGTTAGTCCAGACACTACCAGTCTAATGGCTGGTTAGTCCAGACACTACCAGTCTAATGGCTGTTAGTCCAGACACTACCAGTCTAATGGTTAGTCTACCAGTCTAATGGTTAGTCCAGACACTACCAGTCTAATGGTGGTTAGTCCAGACACTACCAGTCTAATGGTTAGTCCAGACACTACCAGTCTAATGGCTGGGTTAGTCCAGACACTACCAGTCTAATGGTTAGTCCAGACACTACCAGTCTAATGGCTGGGTTAGTCCAGACACTACCAGTCTAATGGTTAGTCCAGACACTACCAGTCTAATGGTTAGTCCAGACACTACCAGTCTAATGGCTGGGTTAGTCCAGACACTACCAGTCTAATGTCTAATGGTTAGTCCAGACACTACCAGTCTAATGGTTAGTCCACTACCAGTCTAATGGCTAGTCCAGACACTACCAGTCTAATGGTTAGTCCAGACACTACCAGTCTAATGGTTAGTCCAGACACTACCAGTCTAATGGTTAGTCCAGACACTACCAGTCTAATGGCTGTCCAGACACTAGGTTAGTCCAGACACTACCAGTCTAATGGTTAGTCCAGACACTACCAGTCTAATGGTTAGTCCAGACACTACCAGTCTAATGGTTAATGTCCAGACACTACCAGTCTAATGGCTGGGTTAGTCCAGACACTACCAGTCTAATGGCTGGGTTAGTCCAGACACTAGTCCAGACACTACCAGTCTAATGGTTAGTCCAGACACTACCAGTCTAATGGTTAGTCCAGACACTACCAGTCTAATGGCTGTTAGTCCAGACACTACCAGTCTAATGGTTAGTCCAGACACTACCAGTCTAATGGTTAGTCCAGACACTACCAGTCTAATGGTTAGTCCAGACACTACCAGTCTAATGGTTAGTCCAGACACTACCAGTCTAATGGTTAGTCCAGACACTACCAGTCTAATGGCCAGACACTACCAGTCTAATGGTTAGTCCAGACACTACCAGTCTAATGGTTTAGTCCAGACACTACCAGTCTAATGGTTAGTCCAGACACTACCAGTCTAATGGTTAGTCCAGACACTACCAGTCTAATGGCTGGGTTAGTCCAGACACTACCAGTCTAATGGTTAGTCCAGACACTACCAGTCTAATGGCTGGGTTAGTCCAGACACTACCAGTCTAATGGTTAGTCCAGACACTACCAGTCTAATGGCTGGGTTAGTCCAGACACTACCAGTCTAATGGCTGGGTTAGTCCAGACACTACCAGTCTAATGGTTAGTCCAGACACTACCAGTCTAATGGGTTAGTCCAGACACTACCAGTCTAATGGTTAGTCCAGACACTACCAGTCTAATGGTTAGTCCAGACACTACCAGTCTAATGGCTTTAGTCCAGACACTACCAGTCTAATGGTTAGTCCAGACACTACCAGTCTAATGGCTGGGTAGTCCAGACACTACCAGTCTAATGGTTAGTCCAGACACTACCAGTCTAATGGTTAGTCCAGACACTACCAGTCTAATGGTTAGTCCAGACACTACCAGTCTAATGGTTAGTCCAGACACTACCAGTCTAATGGTTAGTCCAGACACTACCAGTCTAATGGCTGGGTCCAGACACTACCAGTCTAATGGTTAGTCCAGACACTACCAGTCTAATGGCTGGGTTAGTCCAGACACTACCAGTCTAATGGTTAGTCCAGACACTACCAGTCTAATGGCTGGGTTAGTCCAGACACTACCAGTCTAATGGCTGGGTTAGTCCAGACACTACCAGTCTAATGGCTGGGTTAGTCCAGACACTACCAGTCTAATGGCTGGGTTAGTCCAGACACTACCAGTCTAATGGTTAGTCCAGACACTACCAGTCTAATGGTTAGTCCAGACACTACCAGTCTAATGGTTAGTCCAGACACTACCAGTCTAATGGTTAGTCCAGACACTACCAGTCTAATGGCTGGTTAGTCCAGACACTACCAGTCTAATGGTTAGTCCAGACACTACCAGTCTAATGGTTTAGTCCAGACACTACCAGTCTAATGGTTAGTCCAGACACTACCAGTCTAATGGCTGGTTAGTCCAGACACTACCAGTCTAATGGCTGGGTTAGTCCAGACACTACCAGTCTAATGGCTGGGTTAGTCCAGACACTACCAGTCTAATGGTTAGTCCAGACACTACCAGTCTAATGGTTAGTCCAGACACTACCAGTCTAATGGCTGGTTAGTCCAGACACTACCAGTCTAATGGTTAGTCCAGACACTACCAGTCTAATGGCTTTAGTCCAGACACTACCAGTCTAATGGTCTAATGGTTAGTCCAGACACTACCAGTCTAATGGCTGGGTTAGTCCAGACACTACCAGTCTAATGGCTTAGTCCAGACACTACCAGTCTAATGGTTAGTCCAGACACTACCAGTCTAATGGCTGGGTTAGTCCAGACACTACCAGTCTAATGGTTAGTCCAGACACTACCAGTCTAATGGCTGGGTTAGTCCAGACACTACCAGTCTAATGGTTAGTCCAGACACTACCAGTCTAATGGTCCAGACACTACCAGTCTAATGGTTAGTCCAGACACTACCAGTCTAATGGTTAGTCCAGACACTACCAGTCTAATGGTTAGTCCAGACACTACCAGTCTAATGGTTAGTCCAGACACTACCAGTCTAATGGTTAGTCCAGACACTACCAGTCTAATGGCTGGGTTAGTCCAGACACTACCAGTCTAATGGCTGTTAGTCCAGACACTACCAGTCTAATGGTTAGTCCAGACACTACCAGACACTACCAGTCTAATGGTTAGTCCAGACACTACCAGTCTAATGGTTAGTCCAGACACTACCAGTCTAATGGCTGGGTTAGTCCAGACACTACCAGTCTAATGGCTGGGTTAGGGTTAGTCCAGACACTACCAGTCTAATGGTTAGTCCAGACACTACCAGTCTAATGGTTAGTCCAGACACTACCAGTCTAATGGCTGGGTTAGTCCAGACACTACCAGTCCAGTCTACCAGTCTAACGGCTGGGTTAGTCCAGACACTACCAGTCTAATGGTTAGTCCAGACACTACCAGTCTAATGGCCAGACACTACCAGTCTAATTGGGTTAGTCCAGACACTACCAGTCTAATGGCTGGGTAGTCCAGACACTACCAGTCTAATGGTTAGTCCAGACACTACCAGTCTAATGGTTAGTCCAGACACTACCAGTCTAATGGTTAGTCCAGACACTACCAGTCTAATGGTTAGTCCAGACACTACCAGTCTAATGGTTAGTCCAGACACTACCAGTCTAATGGCTGGGTTAGTCCAGACACTACCAGTCTAATGGTTAGTCCAGACACTACCAGTCTAATGGTTAGTCCAGACACTACCAGTCTAATGGTTAGTCCAGACACTACCAGTCTAATGGCTGGGTTAGTCCAGACACTACCAGTCTAATGGCTGGTCCAGACACTAGTCCAATGGCTGGGTTACACTACCAGTCTAATGGGTTAGTCCAGACACTACCAGGGTTAGTCCAGACACTACCAGTCTAATGGCTGGGTTAGTCCAGTCTACACTACCAGTCTAATGGTTAGTCCAGACACTACCAGTCTAATGGTTAGTCCAGACACTACCAGTCTAATGGTTAGTCCAGACACTACCAGTCTAATGGCACTACCAGTTAGTCCAGACACTACCAGTCTAATGGCTTAGTCCAGACACTACCAGTCTAATGGTTAGTCCAGACACTACCAGTCTAATGGCTGGGTTAGTCCAGACACTACCAGTCTAATGGTTAGTCCAGACACTACCAGTCTAATGGTTAGTCCAGACACTACCAGTCTAATGGTTAGTCCAGACACTACCAGTCTAATGGTTAGTCCAGACACTACCAGTCTAATGGTTAGTCCAGACACTACCAGTCTAATGGTTAGTCCAGACACTACCAGTCTAATGGTTTAGTCCAGACACTACCAGTCTAATGGTTAGTCCAGACACTACCAGTCTAATGGCTTTAGTCCAGACACTACCAGTCTAATGGCTTTAGTCCAGACACTACCAGTCTAATGGCCAGACACTACCAGTCTAATGGTTAGTCCAGACACTACCAGTCTAATGGCTGGGTTAGTCCAGACACTACCAGTCTAATGGCTGTTAGTCCAGACACTACCAGTCTAATGGCTGGGTTAGTTAGTCCAGACACTACCAGTCTAATGGTTAGTCCAGACACTACCAGTCTAATGGCTTTAGTCCAGACACTACCAGTCTAATGGCTTTAGTCCAGTCTACACACTACCAGTCTAATGGTTAGTCCAGTCTAATGGTTAGTCCAGACACTACCAGTCTAATGGTTAGTCCAGACACTACCAGTCTAATGGTTAGTCCAGACACTACCAGTCTAATGGCTGGGTTAGTCCAGACACTACCAGTCTAATGGCTTTAGTCCAGACACTACCAGTCTAATGGTTAGTCCAGACACTACCAGTCTAATGGCTGGGTTAGTCCAGACACTACCAGTCTAATGGTTAGTCCAGACACTACCAGTCTAATGGCTTTAGTCCAGACACTACCAGTCTAATGGTTAGTCCAGACACTACCAGTCTAATGGTTAGTCCAGACACTACCAGTCTAATGGCTGGGTTAGTCCAGACACTACCAGTCTAATGGTTAGTCCAGACACTACCAGTCTAATGGCTGGGTTAGTCCAGACACTACCAGTCTAATGGTTAGTCCAGACACTACCAGTCTAATGGTTAGTCCAGACACTACCAGTCTAATGGCTTAGTCCAGACACTACCAGTCTAATGGCTGGGTTAGGCTGGTCCAGACACTACCAGTCTAATGGTTAGTCCAGACACTACCAGTCTAATGGTTAGTCCAGACACTACCAGTCTAATGGCTGGGACACTACCAGTTAATGGTTAGTCCAGACACTACCAGTCTAATGGCTGGGTTAGTCCAGACACTACCAGTCTAATGGTTAGTCCAGACACTACCAGTCTAATGGTTAGTCCAGACACTACCAGTCTAATGGCTGGGTTAGTCCAGACACTACCAGTCTAATGGTCTAATGGCTGTTAGTCCAGACACTACCAGTCTAATGGCTGGGTTAGTCCAGACACTACCAGTCTAATGGTTTAGTCCAGACACTACCAGTCTAATGGTTTAGTCCAGACACTACCAGTCTAATGGTTAGTCCAGACACTACCAGTCTAATGGCTTTAGTCCAGACACTACCAGTCTAATGGTTAGTCCAGACACTACCAGTCTAATGGTTTAGTCCAGACACTACCAGTCTAATGGTTAGTCCAGACACTACCAGTCTAATGGCTGGGTTAGTCCAGACACTACCAGTCTAATGGGTTAGTCCAGACACTACCAGTCTAATGGTTAGTCCAGACACTACCAGTCTAATCCAGACACTACCAGTCTAATGGCTTTAGTCCAGACACTACCAGTCTAATGGTTAGTCCAGACACTACCAGTCTAATGGCTGGGTTAGTCCAGAGCCCTATTCCCTATGAAGAGCACTACTCCAGACCAGAGCCCTATTCCCTATGAAGTGCACTACTACAGACCAGACCCTATTCCCTATCCAAGTGCACTACTCCAGACCAGAGCCCTATTCCCTATGAAGTGCACTACTCCAGACCAGAGCCCTATTCCCTATGAAGTGCACTACTCCAGACCAGAGCCCTATTCCCTATGAAGTGCACTACTCCAGACCAGGGCCCTCCCTATGAAGTTCACTACTCCAGACCAGAGCCCTATTCCCTATGAAGTGCACTACTCCAGACCAGAGCCCTATTCCCTATGAAGTGCACTACTCCAGACCAGAGCCCTATTCCCTATGAAGTGCACTACTCCAGACCAGAGCCCTATTCCCTATGAAGTGCACTACTCCAGACCAGAGCCCTATTCCCTATGAAGTGCACTACTCCAGACCAGAGCCCTATTCCCTATGTGCCTAGACCAGAGCCCTATTCCCTACTACTGTAGTTTCAGACCAGAGCCCTATTCCCTATGAAGTGCACTACTCCAGACCAGGGCCCTCTGTAGTAGTTCACTACTCCAGACCAGAGCCCTATTCCCTATGAAGTGCACTACTCCAGACCAGAGCCCTCTGTAGAAGTTCACTACTCCAGACCAGAGCCCTATTCCCTATGAAGTGAAGACCAGAGCCCTACTACCAGACCAGAGCCCTCTTCCCTATGTAGTTCCCACTACTACAGACCAAAGCCCTCTGTAGTAGTTTGGGAAAAGGGTAGTTTCCTGGGTTGAAAGGGGGGTTTATTTGAGGTTTAATCTTGGAGACGTATTCAAACATAAGGCCAGTATAACATGCTTCCCTGGTTACGCGCCTGGCTACGCGCCCTGGTTACGCGCCTGGTTACGCGCCTGGCAACGCGCCTGGTTACGCGCCTGGCAACGCGCCTGGCAACGCGCCTGGTTACAGAACACACATATTGATATTAGATGCATTGAGTTTGGCAGCAGATTGGTGATTATTCAATTAAAACAGCAAGGTCAAGGCACCTATTACTTTACATACGAGAGACGCTGTAGTATACAATTATAACAACCCAGCTACACACACACACACACACACACACACACACACACACACACACACACACACACACACACACACACACACACACACACACACACACACACACACACACACACACACACACACACACACACACACACACACACTGTCTACTGTAGGCTGTCCTGGAGGAACTACTGCTGCTGTTATAGGTACACACACACACACACGCGCACACGCACACGCACACACACACAGTCTACTGTAGGCTGTCCTGAAGGAACTACTGCTGCTGTTATAGGTAGGTACACACACACACACACACACACACACACACACACTGTCTACTGTAGGCTGTCCTGGAGGAACTACTGCTGCTGTTATAGGTACACACACACACACACACACACACACACACACACACACACACACACACACACACACACACACACACACACACACACACACACACACACACACACACACACTGTCTACTGTAGGCTGTCCTGGAGGAACTACTGCTGCTGTTATAGGTACACACACACACACACACACACACACACACACACACACACACACACACACACACAGCCTGTTTGCTACTACAGTCCCAGACAGACAGATTGCTGAGGGTAATGTTTTAGAGAAAAATGTGCAAACACACTCCTGGAGAGACAGTAATGAATTAAACATTGCAGAGTGACATTCACACATTCTGTTGACTCTGCTGGGGATTTGAATCAAACACTGTTGACTCTGCTGGGGATTTGAATCAAACACTGTTGACTCTGCTGGGGATTTGAATCAAACACTGTTGACTCTGCTGGGGATTTGAATCAAACACTGTTGACATTTAACATTTACATTTAAGTCATTTAGCAGACGCTCTTATCCAGAGCGACTTACAAATTGGTGCATTCACCTTATGACATCCAGTGGAACAGTCACTTTACAATAGTGCATCTAAAACTTAGGGGGTTGGGGTGAGAGGGATTACTTAACCTATCCTAGGTATTCCTTAAAGAGGTGGGGTTTCAGGTGTCTCCGGAAGGTGGTGATTGACTCCGCTGTCCTGGCGTCGTGAGGGAGTTTGTTCCACCATTGGGGGGCCAGGGCAGCGAACAGTTTTGACTGGGCTGAGCGGGAGCTGTACTTCCTCAGTGGTAGGGAGGCGAGCAGGCCAGAGGTGGATGAACGCAGTGCCCTTGTTTGGGTGTAGGGCCTGATCAGAGCCTGGAGGTACTGAGGTGCCGTTCCCCTCACTGTTGACTCTGTTTTGACTCTGCTGGGGGGATTTGAATCAAACACTGTTGACTCTGCTGGGGATTTGAATCAAACACTGTTGACTCTGCTGGGGATTTGAATCAAACACTGTTGACTCTGCTGGGGATTTGAATCAAACACTGTTGACTCTGCTGGGGATTTGAATCAAACACTGTTGACTCTGCTGGGGATTTGAATCAAACACCGTTGACTCTGCTGGTTTGAATCAAACACTGTTGACTCTGCTGGGGATTTGAATCAAACACTGTTGACTCTGCTGGGGATTTGAATCAAACACTGTTGACTCTGCTGGGGATTTGAATAGTGTCTGAAGGACAGGTCCCCCAGGGGACGGAGGAGAGGACAGGTCCCCCAGGGGGATGGAGGAGAGGACAGGTCCCCCAGGGGGATGGAGGAGAGGACAGGTCCCCCAGGGGGATGGAGGAGAGGACAGGTCCCCCAGGGGGATGGAGGAGAGGACATGTCCCCCAGGGGGATGGAGGAGAGGACATGTCCCCCAGGGGGATGGAGGAGAGGACATGTCCCCCAGGGGATGGAGGACAGGACAGGTCCCCCAGGGGGATGGAGGAGAGGACAGGTCCCCCAGGGGGATGGAGGAGAGGACAGGTCCCCCAGGGGGATGGAGGAGAGGACAGGTCCCCCAGGGGGATGGAGGAGAGGACAGGTCCCCCAGGGGGATGGAGGAGAGGACAGGTCCCCCAGAAAGATGGAGGAGAGGACAGGTCCCCAGGGGGATGGAGGAGAGGACAGGTCCCCCAGGGGGATGGAGGAGAGGACAGGTCCCCCAGGGGGATGGAGGAGAGGACAGGCCCCCCAGGGGACGGAGGAGGAGGAGAGGACAGGTTCCCCAGGGGGATGGAGGAGAGGACAGGTCCCCAGGGGGATGGAGGAGAGGACAGGTCCCCAGGGGGATGGAGGAGGAGGAACAGTGAAGGGCTCGTAGTTTCTCCTTTTAAACTTCATAATAGCTCCATGGTGCTGCGGGCGGGGGGGGGTCACGTACCTCTTGACAACGTCGGCTCCGTTCCAGCAGGCCAGTCCATCGGCGGAGGCCAGCTGGTTCACACACAGCTGGTTCGCCAGGCCACCGTAGAAGGTACGGTACAAACGCAGACTGTTCAGGAACTCTCTGTTGAGACAGACACACGGGGGGACCAACGCTGGTATACTTCCACACCCCAGTCCTCTCAAGAACCTCATAACGCTAAAATCATCATCTAAGCAAACCTTAACAACTAAATACGCCCTGAGAGATCAACCTTTTGAGTGCGGTCTAAAAGTGCTGAAGAAGTGCCGAGTAGAAAATTAGGACTATAAAGTGAGTGGTTAGCAGTGGTGAACTGAGACAGTGTACTCACTTCCTCCTGGTAGCCAGGCTGTTTCCTGTTTCTCTGATGAAGGCTTTGAGAGGATGGACTCTCCGTCCTGCTGGTCGCTGACTGACTGGGCAGGCTGTCTACTGGGACGACCACATACTTTATACACCTGGAGCACAACAAGCACAGAGAACAATCAGCTGATGTACAGGTCCTAATGTTAGAGAGCTCCTAACAGGGTGCAGTGACAGAATGTCTCCACTAGATGGACCCAGAGGAGTCCCTCCTAACAGGGTGCAGTGACAGGATGTCTCCACTAGATGGACCCAGAGGACTCCCTCCTAACAGGGTGCAGTGACAGGATGTCTCCACTAGATGGACTCAGAGGACTCCCTCCTAACAGGGTGCAGTGGCAGGATGTCTCCACTAGATGGACCCAGAGGACTCCCTCCTAACAGGGTGCAGTGACAGGATGTCTCCACTAGATGGACTCAGAGGACTCCCTCCTAACCGGGTGCAGTGGCAGGATGTCGCCACTAGATGGACTCAGAGGACTCCCTCCTAACAGGGTGCAGTGGCAGGATGTCTCCACTAGATGGACCCAGAGGACTCTGGTCTAAAGTAAAGCACTGTAGGGTAGTGATCATCAACTAAATTCAGCAGCGGGACGATTTTGTCTTGAGCTGATGGTCAGGGGGCTGGTGGTCAGGGGCTGGTGGTCAGGGGCTGGTGGTCAGGGGCTGGCGGCCAGGGGGCTGACGGCCAGGGGGCTGGTGGTCAGGGGGCTGGCGGCCAGGGGCTGGTGGTCAGGGGCTGGCGGTCAGGGGCTGGCGGTCAGGGGCTGGCGGTCAGGGGGCTGATGGCCAGGAGGCTGGTGGCCAGGGGGCTGGTGGTCAGGGGCTGGCGGTCAGGGGGCTGACGGCCAGGAGGCTGGTGGTCAGGGGCTGCTGGTCAGGAGGCTGGTGGTCAGGAGGCTGGTGGTCAGGAGGCTGGTGGTCAGGAGGCTGGTGGTCAGGGGCTGGTGGTCAGGAGGCTGGTGGTCAGGGGCTGGTGGTCAGGAGGCTGGTGGTCAGGAAGCTGGTGGTCAGGGGCTGGTGGTCAGGGGCTGGTGGTCAGGGGGCTGACGGCCAGTCTAGTGTACACTACTCACTGTAGTCTATGTTGAGTGAGCCAGTGTGTACACTACTCACTGAAGTCTAGTCTCTAGTGTACACTTCACTGTAGTCTATGTTGAAGTGAACCAGTCTAGTGTACACTACTCACTGTAGTCTATGTTGAAGTGAGCCAGTCTAGTGTACACTACTCACTGTAGTCTATGTTGAAGTGAGCCAGTCTAGTGTACACTTCATTGTAGTCTATGTTGAAGTGAGCCAGTCTCGTGTACACTACTCACTGTAGTCTATGTTGAAGTGAGCCAGTCTAGTGTACACTACTCACTGTAGTCTATGTTGAAGTGAGCCAGTCTAGTGTACACTACTCACTGTAGTCTATGTTGAAGTGAGCCAGTCTAGTGTACACTACTCACTGTAGTCTATGTTGAAGTGAGCCAGTCTAGTGTACACTACACTACTCACTGTAGTCTATGTTGAGTATACCAAACATCCGGAACACCTTCCTAATATTGAGTTACACCCCCTCCACCTTTTGCCCTCAGAACAGCCTCAATTCATCAGGCCACCGACTCAACAAGGAGTCGAAAGCGTTCCACAGGGATAATGGTTCCTGTTCTGTGAAGGGAGTACTACACAGCGTTGTACCAGACCTTCAGTTTCTTGGCAATTTCTCGCTTGGAATAAATAGCCTTCATTTCTCAGAACAGGAATAGGGGCCTGTTTGGGACCCAGTCATGCTCATATGTCCCCAGGACTGACTGGAGCTAATTCTCCCTGGTTAACAGTCTGGACAACCTCTTCTGGCTACTGGGGATGATCTAACTCTCCCTGGTTAACAGTCTGGACAACCTCTTCTGACCACTGGGGATGATCTAACTCTCCCTGGTTAACAGTCTGGACAACCTCTTCTGGCTACTGGGGATGAGCTAACTCTCCCTGGTTAACAGTCTGGACAACCTCTTCTGGCTACTGGGGATGATCTAACTCTCCCTGGTTAACAGTCTGGACAACCTCTTCTGGCTACTGGGGATGATCTAACTCTCCCTGGTTAACAGTCTGGACAACCTCTTCTGGCTACTGGGGATGATCTAACTCTCCTTGGTTAACAGTCTGGACAACCTCTTCTGGCTACTGGGGATGATCTAACTCTCCCTGGTTAACAGTCTGGACAACCTCTTCTGGCTACTGGGGATGATCTAACTCTCCCTGGTTAACAGTCTGGACAACCTCTTCTGGCTACTGGGGATGATCTAACTCTCCCTGGTTAACAGTCTGGACAACCTCTTCTGGCTACTGGCGCTCGCTGCCCACAATGGTCTATTCTGAGAATGTTCTGGGCACGCTGTTTTTGAGTGGTATGTACCGTGTGTGTGTGTGTGTGTGCGTGTGCGTGTGCGTGTGCGTGGTGTGTCGTGGTCTGTGTGTCTGTGTGTCTGTGTGTCTGTGTGTCTGTGTGTGTGTGTGTGTGTGTGTGTGTGTGTGTGTGTGTGTGTGTGTGTGTGTGTGTGTGTGTGTGTGTGTGTGTGTGTGTGTGTGTGTGTGTGTGTGTGTGTGTGTGTGTGTGTGTGTGTGTGTGTGCAGTACATTCCTGGGTGACAGAGTGGTAGCAGATCAGTATTACAACTCCGTCTGGGTCTGGACACTACCAGTCTAGTCAACTCCGTCTGGGTTAGTCCAGACACTACCAGTCTAGTCAACTCCGTCTGGGTTAGTCCAGACACTACCAGTCTAGTCAACTCCGTCTGGGTTAGTCCAGACACTACCAGTCTAGTCAACTCCGTCTGGGTTAGTCCAGACACTACCAGTCTAGTCAACTCCGTCTGGGTTAGTCCAGACACTACCAGTCTAGTCAACTCCGTCTGGGTTAGTCCAGACACTACCAGTCTAGTCAACTCCGTCTGGGTTAGTCCAGACACTACCAGTCTAGTCAACTCCGTCTGGGTTAGTCCAGACACTACCAGTCTAGTCAACTCCGTCTGGGTTAGTCCAGACACTACCAGTCTAGTCAACTCCGTCTGGGTTAGTCCAGACACTACCAGTCTAGTCAACTCCGTCTGGGTCAGACACTACCAGTCTAGTCAACTCCGTCTGGGTTAGTCCAGACACTACCAGTCTAGTCAACTCCGTCTGGGTTAGTCCAGACACTACCAGTCTAGTCAACTCCGTCTGGGTCCAGACACTACCAGTCTAGTCAACTCCGTCTGGGTTGTCCAGACACTACCAGTCTAGTCAACTCCGTCTGGGTTGTCCAGACACTACCAGTCTAGTCAACTCCGTCTGGGTCTGGACACTACCAGTCTAGTCAACTCCGTCTGGGTTAGTCCAGACACTACCAGTCTAGTCAACTCCGTCTGGGTTAGTCCAGACACTACCAGTCTAGTCAACTCCGTCTGGGTCTGGACACTACCAGTCTAGTCAACTCCGTCTGGGTCTGGACACTACCAGTCTAGTCAACTCCGTCTGGGTTAGTCCAGACACTACCAGTCTAGTCAACTCCGTCTGGGTCTGGACACTACCAGTCTAGTCAACTCCGTCTGGGTTAGTCCAGACACTACCAGTCTAGTCAACTCCGTCTGGGTTAGTCCAGACACTACCAGTCTAGTCAACTCTGTCTGGGTTAGTCCAGACACTACCAGTCTAGTCAACTCCGTCTGGGTTAGTCCAGACACTACCAGTCTAGTCAACTCCGTCTGGGTCTGGACACTACCAGTCTAGTCAACTCCGTCTGGGTTAGTCCAGACACTACCAGTCTAGTCAACTCCGTCTGGGTTAGTCCAGACACTACCAGTCTAGTCAACTCCGTCTGGGTTAGTCCAGACACTACCAGTCTAGTCAACTCCGTCTGGGTCTGGAACTACCAGTCTAGTCAACTCCGTCTGGGTTAGTCCAGACACTACCAGTCTAGTCAACTCCGTCTGGGTTAGTCCAGACACTACCAGTCTAGTCAACTCTGTCTGGGTTAGTCCAGACACTACCAGTCTAGTCAACTCTGTCTGGGTTAGTCAACTACCAGTCTAGTCAACTCCGTCTGGGTTAGTCCAGACACTACCAGTCTAGTCAACTCCGTCTGGGTTGACACTACCAGTCTAGTCAACTCCGTCTGGGTTAGTCCAGACACTACCAGTCTAGTCAACTCCGTCTGGGTCTGGACACTACCAGTCTAGTCAACTCCGTCTGGGTTAGTCCAGACACTACCAGTCTAGTCAACTCCGTCTGGGTCTGGACACTACCAGTCTAGTCAACTCCGTCTGGGTTAGTCCAGACACTACCAGTCTAGTCAACTCCGTCTGGGTTGGTCCAGACTACCAGTCTAGTCAACTCCGTCTGGTTAGTCCAACACTCCAGTCTAGTCAACTCCGTCTGGGTCCAGACACTACCAGTCTAGTCAACTCCGTCTGGGTTAGTCCAGACACTACCAGTCTAGTCAACTCCGTCTGGGTTAGTCCAGACACTACCAGTCTAGTCAACTCCGTCTGGGTCTGGACACTACCAGTCTAGTCAACTCCGTCTGGGTTAGTCCAGACACTACCAGTCTAGTCAACTCCGTCTGGGTTAGTCCAGACACTACCAGTCTAGTCAACTCCGTCTGGGTCTGGACATTACCAGTCTAGTCAACTCCGTCTGGGTTAGTCCAGACACTACCAGTCTAGTCAACTCCGTCTGGGTTAGTCCAGA
This sequence comes from Oncorhynchus gorbuscha, assembly GCF_021184085.1. Lineage (NCBI taxonomy): Eukaryota > Metazoa > Chordata > Actinopteri > Salmoniformes > Salmonidae > Oncorhynchus > Oncorhynchus gorbuscha. Next base: position 169,224 of record NW_025745967.1, on the reverse strand, counting down.
CACTACCAGTCTAGTCAACTCCGTCTGGGTCTGGACACTACCAGTCTAGTCAACTCCGTCTGGGTTAGTCCAGACACTACCAGTCTAGTCAACTCCGTCTGGGTTAGTCCAGACACTACCAGTCTAGTCAACTCCGTCTGGGTCTGGACACTACCAGTCTAGTCAACTCCGTCTGGGTCTGGACACTACCAGTCTAGTCAACTCCGTCTGGGTCCGGACACTACCAGTCTAGTCAACTCCGTCTGGGTCTGGACACTACCAGTCTAGTCAACTCCGTCTGGGTTAGTCCAGACACTACCAGTCTAGTCAACTCCGTCTGGGTCCGGACACTACCAGTCTAGTCAACTCCGTCTGGGTCTGGACACTACCAGTCTAGTCAACTCCGTCTGGGTCCGGACACTACCAGTCTAGTCAACTCCGTCTGGGTCTGGACACTACCAGTCTAGTCAACTCCGTCTGGGTTAGTCCAGACACTACCAGTCTAGTCAACTCCGTCTGGGTTAGTCCAGACACTACCAGTCTAGTCAACTCCGTCTGGGTTAGTCCAGACACTACCAGTCTAGTCAACTCCGTCTGGGTTAGTCCAGACACTACCAGTCTCCGTCTCCGTCTCTCTTTCTGAGAAATATGTGTTTCTTCCTTCTTCATCAGTTTATAAGGATGTTAATCACTTAGTCTGGTGACTGGTTGGTTTTATAGGGACATTATTCACTTAGTCTGGTGACTGGTTGGTTTTATAGGGACATTACTCACTTAGTCTGGTGACTGGTTGGTTTCATGTTATTCACTTAGTCTGGTGACTGGTTGGTTTCATGTTAATCACTTAGTCTGGTGACTGGTGGTTTCATTTATTCACTTAGTCTGGTGACTGGTTGGTTTTATAGGGACATTATTCACTTAGTCTGGTGACTGGTTGGTTTCATGTTAATCACTTAGTCTGGTGACTGGTGTTTCTGGTAATCACTGTCTGGTGACTGGTTGGTTTCATGTTATTCACTTAGTCTGGTGACTGGTTTTCATGTTATTCACTTAGTCTGGTGACTGGTTGGTTTCATGTTATTCACTTAGTCTGGTGACTGGTTGGTTTCATGTTAATCACTTAGTCTGGTGACTGGTTGGTTTCATGTTATTCACTTAGTCTGGTGACTGGTTGGTTTCATGTTATTCACTTAGTCTGGTGACTGGTTGGTTTCATATTCACTTAGTCTGGTGACTGGTTGGTTTCATGTTAATCACTTAGTCTGGTGACTGGTTGGTTTCAGGGACATTATTCACTTAGTCTGGTGACTGGTTGGTTTTATGTTACATTATCACTTAGTCTGGTGACTGGTTGGTTTCATGTTATTCACTTAGTCTGGTGACTGGTTGGTTTCATGTTAATCACTTAGTCTGGTGACTGGTTGGTTTCATGTTAATCACTTAGTCTGGTGACTGGTTGGTTTCATGTTAGTCACTTAGTCTGGTGACTGGTTGGTTTCATGTTATTCACTTAGTCTGGTGACTGGTTGGTTTCATGTTAGTCACTTAGTCTGGTGACTGGTTGGTTTCATGTTATTCACTTAGTCTGGTGACTGGTTGGTTTCATGTTAGTCACTTAGTCTGGTGACTGGTTGGTTTCATGTTATGTTATTATTCACTTAGTCTGGTGACTGGTTGGTTTCATGTTAGTCACTTAGTCTGGTGACTGGTTGGTTTCATGTTATTCACTTAGTCTGGTGACTGGTTGGTTTTATAGGGACATTATTCACTTAGTCTGGTGACTGGTTGGTTTTATGTTATTCACTTAGTCTGGTGACTGGTTGGTTTCATGTTAATCACTTAGTCTGGTGACTGGTTGGTTTCATGTTAATCACTTAGTCTGGTGACTGGTTGGTTTCATGTTATTCACTTAGTCTGGTGACTGGTTGGTTTTATAGGGACATTATTCACTTAGTCTGGTGACTGGTTGGTTTCATGTTAATCACTTAGTCTGATGACTGGTTGGTTTCATGTTAATCACTTAGTCTAGTGACTGGTTGGTTTTATAGGGACATTATTCACTTAGTCTGGTGACTGGTTGGTTTTATAGGGACATTATTCACTTAGTCTGGTGACTGGTTGGTTTCATGTTAGTCACTTAGTCTGGTGACTGGTTGGTTTTATAGGGACATTATTCACTTAGTCTGGTGACTGGTTGGTTTTATAGGGACATTATTCACTTAGTCTGGTGACTGGTTGGTTTCATGTTATTCACTTAGTCTGGTGACTGGTTGGTTTCATGTTAATCACTTAGTCTGGTGACTGGTTGGTTTCATGTTAATCACTTAGTCTGGTGACTGGTTGGTTTCATGTTATTCACTTAGTCTGGTGACTGGTTCTGGTGACTTTGGTTTCATGTTAGTCACTTAGTCTGGTGACTGGTTGGTTTCATGTTATTCACTTAGTCTGGTGACTGGTTGGTTTCATGTTAGTCACTTAGTCTGGTGACTGGTTGGTTTCATGTTATGTTGGTTTCATTATTCACTTAGTCTGGTGACTGGTTGGTTTCATGTTAGTCACTTAGTCTGGTGACTGGTTGGTTTCATGTTATTCACTTAGTCTGGTGACTGGTTGGTTTTATGGGACATTATTCACTTAGTCTGGTGACTGGTTGGTTTCATGTTAGTCACTTAGTCTGGTGACTGGTTGGTTTTATAGGGACATTATTCACTTAGTCTGGTGACTGGTTGGTTTTATGTTATTCACTTAGTCTGGTGACTGGTTGGTTTCATGTTAATCACTTAGTCTGGTGACTGGTTGGTTTCATGTTAATCACTTAGTCTGGTGACTGGTTGGTTTCATGTTATTCACTTAGTCTGGTGACTGGTTGGTTTTATAGGGACATTATTCACTTAGTCTGGTGACTGGTTGGTTTCATGTTAATCACTTAGTCTAGTGACTGGTTGGTTTTATAGGGACATTATTCACTTAGTCTGGTGACTGGTTGGTTTTATAGGGACATTATTCACTTAGTCTGGTGACTGGTTGGTTTCATGTTAGTCACTTAGTCTGGTGACTGGTTGGTTTTATAGGGACATTATTCACTTAGTCTGGTGACTGGTTGGTTTTATAGGGACATTATTCACTTAGTCTGGTGACTGGTTGGTTTCATGTTATTCACTTAGTCTGGTGACTGGTTGGTTTCATGTTATTCACTTAGTCTGGTGACTGGTTGGTTTCATGTTAGTCACTGTCTGGTGACTGGTTGGTTTTATAGTCTGGTGACTGGTTATGTTAGTCACTTAGTCTGGTGACTGGTTGGTTTCATGTTATTCACTTAGTCTGGTGACTGGTTGGTTTCATGTTAATCACTTAGTCTGGTGACTGGTTGGTTTCATGTTAGTCACTTAGTCTGGTGACTGGTTGGTTTCATGTTATTCACTTAGTCTGGTGACTGGTTGGTTTCATGTTAGTCACTTAGTCTGGTGACTGGTTGGTTTCATGTTATTCACTTAGTCTGGTGACTGGTTGGTTTCATGTTAATCACTTAGTCTGGTGACTGGTTGGTTTCATGTTAATCACTTAGTCTGGTGACTGGTTGGTTTCATGTTATTCACTTAGTCTGGTGACTGGTTGGTTTTATAGGGACATTATTCACTTAGTCTGGTGACTGGTTGGTTTCATGTTAATCACTTAGTCTGATGACTGGTTGGTTTCATGTTAATCACTTAGTCTAGTGACTGGTTGGTTTTATAGGGACATTATTCACTTAGTCTGGTGACTGGTTGGTTTTATAGGGACATTATTCACTTAGTCTGGTGACTGGTTGGTTTCATGTTAGTCACTTAGTCTGGTGACTGGTTGGTTTTATAGGGACATTATTCACTTAGTCTGGTGACTGGTTGGTTTTATAGGGACATTATTCACTTAGTCTGGTGACTGGTTGGTTTCATGTTATTCACTTAGTCTGGTGACTGGTTGGTTTCATGTTAATCACTTAGTCTGGTGACTGGTTGGTTTCATGTTAATCACTTAGTCTGGTGACTGGTTGGTTTCATGTTAGTCACTTAGTCTGGTGACTGGTTGGTTTCATGTTATTCACTTAGTCTGGTGACTGGTTGGTTTCATGTTAGTCACTGTCTGGTTGGTTTTTCATGTTAATCACTTAGTCTGGTGACTGGTTGGTTTCATGTTATCACTTAGTCTGGTGACTGGTTGGTTTCATGTTATTCACTTAGTCTGGTGACTGGTTGGTTTCATGTTAATCACTTAGTCTGGTGACTGGTTAGTTTCATGTTAATCACTTAGTCTGGTGACTGGTTGGTTTTATGTTAATCACTTAGTCTGGTGACTGGTTGGTTTCATGTTAATCACTTAGTCTGGTGACTGGTTGGTTTTATAGGGACATTATTCACTTAGTCTGGTGACTGGTTGGTTTTATAGGGACATTATTCACTTAGTCTGGTGACTGGTTGGTTTTATAGGGACATTATTCACTTAGTCTGGTGACTGGTTGGTTTCATGTTATTCACTTAGTCTGGTGACTGGTGGTTTCATGTTAATCACTTAGTCTGGTGACTGGTTGGTTTTGTTATTCACTTAGTCTGGACTGGTTGGTTTCATTTATTCACTTAGTCTGGTGACTGGTTGGTTTCATGTTAATCACTTAGTCTGGTGACTGGTTGGTTTCATGTTATGACTGGTTGGTTTTTCATAGGGACATTATTCACTTAGTCTGGTGACTGGTTGGTTTTATAGGGACATTATTCACTTAGTCTGGTGACTGGTTGGTTTCATGTTATTCACTTAGTCTGGTGACTGGTTGGTTTCATGTTAATCACTTAGTCTGGTGACTGGTTGGTTTCATGTTAATCACTTAGTCTGGTGACTGGTTGGTTTCATGTTAGTCACTTAGTCTGGTGACTGGTTGGTTTCATGTTATTCACTTAGTCTGGTGACTGGTTGGTTTCATGTTAGTCACTTAACTGGTTGGTTTCATGTTATTCACTTAGTCTGGTGACTGGTTGGTTTCATGTTAGTCACTTAGTCTGGTGACTGGTTGGTTTTATTATTCACTTAGTCTGGTGACTGGTTGGTTTCATGTTATTCACTTAGTCTGGTGACTGGTTGGTTTCATGTTAATCACTTAGTCTGGTGACTGGTTGGTTTTATGTTAATCACTTAGTCTGGTGACTGGTTGGTTTCATGTTACATTACTCACTTAGTCTGGTGACTGGTTGGTTTTATAGGGACATTATTCACTTAGTCTGGTGACTGGTTGGTTTTATGTTATTCACTTAGTCTGGTGACTGGTTGGTTTCATTCACTTAGTCTGGTGACTGGTTGGTTTCATGTTAATCACTTAGTCTGGTGACTGGTTGGTTTCATGTTATTCACTTAGTCTGGTGACTGGTTGGTTTTATAGGGACATTATTCACTTAGTCTGGTGACTGGTTGGTTTCATGTTAGTCACTTAGTCTGGTGACTGGTTGGTTTTATAGGGACATTATTCACTTAGTCTGGTGACTGGTTGGTTTTATGGGACATTATTCACTTAGTCTGGTGACTGGTTGGTTTCATGTTATTCACTTAGTCTGGTGACTGGTTGGTTTCATGTTATTCACTTAGTCTGGTGACTGGTTGGTTTCATGTTAATCACTTAGTCTGGTGACTGGTTGGTTTCATGTTATTCACTTAGTCTGGTGACTGGTTGGTTTCATGTTATTCACTTAGTCTGGTGACTGGTTGGTTTCATGTTATTCACTTAGTCTGGTGACTGGTTGGTTTCATGTTATTCACTTAGTCTGGTGACTGGTTGGTTTCATGTTAGTCACTTAGTCTGGTGACTGGTTGGTTTCATGTTATTCACTTAGTCTGGTGACTGGTTGGTTTCATGTTATTCACTTAGTCTGGTGACTGGTTGGTTTCATGTTATTCACTTAGTCTGGTGACTGGTTGGTTTCATGTTATCACTTAGTCTGGTGACTGGTTATGTTAATCACTTAGTCTGGTGACTGGTTGGTTTCATGTTATTCACTTAGTCTGGTGACTGGTTGGTTTCATGTTATTCACTTAGACTGGTTGGTTTTATAGGGACATTATTCACTTAGTCTGGTGACTGGTTGGTTTTATAGGGACATTATTCACTTAGTCTGGTGACTGGTTGGTTTCATGTTATTCACTTAGTCTGGTGACTGGTTGGTTTTATAGGGACATTATTCACTTAGTCTGGTGACTGGTTGGTTTTATAGGGACATTATTCACTTAGTCTGGTGACTGGTTGGTTTCATGTTATTCACTTAGTCTGGTGACTGGTTGGTTTTATAGGGACATTATTCACTTAGTCTGGTGACTGGTTGGTTTCATGTTATTCACTTAGTCTGGTGACTGGTTGGTTTTATAGGGACATTATTCACTTAGTCTGGTGACTGGTTGGTTTCATGTTAATCACTTAGTCTGGTGACTGGTTGGTTTTATAGGGACATTATTCACTTAGTCTGGTGACTGGTTGGTTTCATGTTATTCACTTAGTCTGGTGACTGGTTGGTTTTATAGGGACATTATTCACTTAGTCTGGTGACTGGTTGGTTTCATGTTATTCACTTAGTCTGGTGACTGGTTGGTTTCATGTTATCACTTAGTCTGGTGACTGGTTGGTTTTATAGGGACATTATTCACTTAGTCTGGTGACTGGTTGGTTTCATGTTAATCACTTAGTCTGGTGACTGGTTGGTTTCATGTTAATCACTTAGTCTGGTGACTGGTTGGTTTTATAGGGACATTATTCACTTAGTCTGGTGACTGGTTGGTTTTATAGGGACATTATTCACTTAGTCTGGTGACTGGTTGGTTTCATGTTAGTCACTTAGTCTGGTGACTGGTTGGTTTCATGTTAATCACTTAGTCTGGTGACTGGTTGGTTTTATAGGGACATTATTCACTTAGTCTGGTGACTGGTTGGTTTCATGTTAATCACTTAGTCTGGTGACTGGTTGGTTTTATAGGGACATTATTCACTTAGTCTGGTGACTGGCTGGTTTCATGTTATTCACTTAGTCTGGTGACTGGTTGGTTTCATGTTAATCACTTAGTCTGGTGACTGTTTGGTTTCATGTTAATCAAAATCTGGTGAAAACATTACTTTAGTCTGGTGACTGGTTGGTTTTATAACATTACTCACTTTCTGGTGACTGGTTGGTTTTAAACATTACTCACTTAGTCTGGTGACTGGTTGGTTTTATAGGGACATTACTCACTTAGTCTGGTGACTGGTTGGTTTTATAGGGACATTACTCACTTAGTCTGGTGACTGGTTGGTTTCATGTTAGTCACTTAGTCTGGTGACTGGTTGGTTTTATAGGGACATTATTCACTTAGTCTGGTGACTGGTTGGTTTAGAATCACTTAGTCTGGTGACTGGTTGGTTTCATTTAATCACTTAGTCTGGTGAAACAACGCCATAGGGACATTATTCACTTAGTCTGGTGACTGGTTGGTTTCATGTTAATCACTTAGTCTGGTGACTGGTTGGTTTCATGTTAATCACTTAGTCTGGTGACTGGTTGGTTTTATAGGGACATTATTCACTTAGTCTGGTGACTGGTTGGTTTTATAGGGACATTATTCACTTAGTCTGGTGACTGGTTGGTTTCATGTTAGTCACTTAGTCTGGTGACTGGTTGGTTTCATGTTAATCAGTCTGGTGACTGGTTGGTTTTATAGGGACATTATTCACTTAGTCTGGTGACTGGTTGGTTTCATGTTAATCACTTAGTCTGGTGACTGGTTGGTTTTATAGGGACATTATTCACTTAGTCTGGTGACTGGCTGGTTTCATGTTATTCACTTAGTCTGGTGACTGGTTGGTTTCATGTTAATCACTTAGTCTGGTGACTGTTTGGTTTCATGTTAATCACTTAGTCTACTGGTTGGTTTTATAGGGACATTACTCACTTAGTCTGGTGACTGGTTGGTTTTATAGGGACATTACTCACTTAGTCTGGTGACTGGTTGGTTTTATAGGGACATTACTCACTTAGTCTGGTGACTGGTTGGTTTTATAGGGACATTATTCACTTAGTCTGGTGACTGGTTGGTTTCATGTTAGTCACTTAGTCTGGTGACTGGTTGGTTTTATAGGGACATTATTCACTTAGTCTGGTGACTGGTTGGTTTCATGTTAATCACTTAGTCTGGTGACTGGTTGGTTTCATGTTAATCACTTAGTCTGGTGACTGGTTGGTTTCATGTTATTCACTTAGTCTGGTGACTGGTTGGTTTCATGTTAATCACTTAGTCTGGTGACTGGTTGGTTTCATGTTATTCACTTAGTCTGGTGACTGGTTGGTTTCATGTTATTCACTTAGTCTGGTGACTGGTTGGTTTCATGTTATTCACTTAGTCTGGTGACTGGTTGGTTTCATGTTATTCACTTAGTCTGGTGACTGGTTGGTTTCATGTTAGTCACTTACTCTGGTGACTGGTGGTTTCATGTTATTCACTTAGTCTGGTGACTGGTTGGTTTCATGTTATTCACTTAGTCTGGTGACTGGTGGTTTCATGTTAATCACTTAGTCTGGTGACTGGTTGGTTTCATGTTAGGCACTTACTCTGGTGACTGGTGGTTTCATGTTATTCACTTAGTCTGGTGACTGGTTGGTTTCATGTTATTCACTTAGTCTGGTGACTGGTTGGTTTTATAGGGACATTATTCACTTAGTCTGGTGACTGGTTGGTTTCATGTTATTCACTTAGTCTGGTGACTGGTTGGTTTCATGTTAATCACTTAGTCTGGTGACTGGTTGGTTTCATGTTAATCACTTAGTCTGGTGACTGGTTGGTTTTATAGGGACATTATTCACTTAGTCTGGTGACTGGTTGGTTTTATAGGGACATTATTCACTTAGTCTGGTGACTGGTTGGTTTCATGTTATTCACTTAGTCTGGTGACTGGTTGGTTTCATGTTATTCACTTAGTCTGGTGACTGGTTGGTTTTATAGGGACATTATTCACTTAGTCTGGTGACTGGTTGGTTTCATGTTAATCACTTAGTCTGGTGACTGGTTGGTTTCTATAGGGACATTATTCACTTAGTCTGGTGACTGGTTGGTTTCATGTTAATCACTTAGTCTGGTGACTGGTTGGTTTCATGTTATTCACTTAGTCTGGTGACTGGTTGGTTTCATGTTATTCACTTAGTCTGGTGACTGGTTGGTTTCATGTTATTCACTTAGTCTGGTGACTGGTTGGTTTCATGTTATTCACT
>NW_025745967.1:67500-155000 GCF_021184085.1 Oncorhynchus gorbuscha | reverse complement strand
TAAACCTCCTCTCCGTTTCCTCTCTGCTAAGTCATCTTGACAGATAAACCTCCTCTGGGGTTTCCTCTCTGCTAAGTCATCTTGACAGATAAACCTCCTCTCCGTTTCCTCTCTGCTAAGTCATCTTGACAGATAAACCTCCTCTCCGTTTCCTCTCTGCTAAGTCATCTTGACAGATAAACCTCCTCTCCGTTTCCTCTCTGCTAAGTCATCTTGACAGATAAGAGCGAGCATGGGGAGAGATGGGGAGAGAGCAGCACCATGATGTAGGGACCAGCCAACCAGAAAAGCCCCGTGATGGAGTCAACCATCTGCTGGAAGAGAGAGAGAGCAGCACCATGATGACCAGCCAACCAGGAAAGCCCCTGATGGAGTCAACCATCTGCTGGAGAGAAGAGAGATCTTGACAGATAAACCAGCCAACCAGGAAAGCCCTCTGATGGAAGTCATCTTGACAGGATAAACCTCCTCTCCATGATGTAGGGACCAGCCAACCAGGAAAGCCCCTGTGATGGAGTCAACCATCTGCTGGAGAGAGATCTCTCTGATGTAGGGACCAGCTTGACCAGGATAAACCCCTCTGGCACCATCTCTGCTAAGTCATCTTGGGACAGATAAACCTCCTCTCAGTTTCATCCATCTCTTGCAGATAAGAGAGCATGGGGAGAGGGGAGAGCAGCACCATGATGTAGGGACCAGCCAACCAGGGCCCCGTGATGGAGTCAACCATCTGCTGGAGAGAGAGAGAGAGCCCTGCACCATGATGTAGGGACCAGCCAACCAGGAAAGCCCCGTGATGGAGTCAACCATCTGCTGGAGAGAGAGAGAGAGCAGCACCATGATGTAGGGACCAGCCAACCAGAAAGCCCTGATGGAGTCAACCATCTGCTGGAGAGAGAGAGCAGCACCATGATGTAGGGACCAGCCAACCAGGAAAGCCCCGTGATGGAGTCAACCATCTGCTTGTTTTATCACCGCTGTTACGGTTTTAAATGAAGACTAGATTTCATTACATAGAGCTCTGTTGTCACTGCTCCCTCTACCGCTCTGTTACCCTCTCTCTGGCACGGGGCTCTGTTACCCTAGCTCTCTGGCACGGGGCTCTGTTACCCTCTCTCTGGCACGGGGCTCTGTTACCCTGGCTCTCTCTCTCTCTGGCACGGGGCTCTGTTACCCTGGCTCTCTCTCTCTGGCACGGGGCTCTGTTACCCTGGCTCTCTCTCTCTCTCTCTGGCACAGGGCTCTGTTACCCTGGCTCTCTCTCTCTCTGGCACGGGGCTCTGTTACCCTGGCTCTCTCTCTCTCTGGCACGGGGCTCTGTTACCCTGGCTCTCTCTCTCTCTGCACGGGGCTCTGTTACCCTGGCTCTCTCTCTGGCACGGGGCTCTGTTACCCTGGCTCTCTCTCGCTCTCTCTCTGGCACGGGGCTCTGTTACCCTGGCTCTCTCTCTCTCTGGCACGGGGCTCTGTTACCCTGGCTCTCTCTCTCTCTCTGGCACGGGGCTCTGTTACCCTGGCTCTCTCTCTGGCACGGGGCTCTGTTACCCTGGCTCTCTCTCGCTCTCTCTCTGGCACGGGGCTCTGTTACCCTGGCTCTCTCTCTCTCTGGCACGGGGCTCTGTTACCCTGGCTCTCTCTGGCACGGGGCTCTGTTACCCTGGCTCTCTCTCTCTCTGGCACGGGGCTCTGTTACCCTGGCTCTCTCTCTCTCTGGCACGGGGCTCTGTTACCCTGGCTCTCTCTCTCTCTCTCTCTGGCACGGGGCTCTGTTACCCTGGCTCTCTCTCTCTCTCTGGCACGGGGCTCTGTTACCCTGGCTCTCTCTCTGGCACGGGGCTCTGTTACCCTGGCTCTCTCTCTCTCTCTCTCTCTGGCACGGGGCTCTGTTACCCTCTCTCTGGCACGGGGCTCTGTTACCCTGGCTCTGGCACGGGGCTCTGTTACCCTGGCTCTCTCTCTCTCTCTCTCCTCTGCACGGGGCTCTGTTACCCTGGCTCTGTCTCTCTCCCTCTCTCTGGCACGGGGCTCTGTTACTCTCTGGCTCTCTCTCTCCTCTCTCTCTCTCTCTCTGGCACGGGGCTCTGTTACCCTGGCTCTCTCTCTCTCTCTCTCTCTCTCTGGCACGGGGCTCTGTTACCCTGGCTCTCTCTCTCTCTCTCTCTCTGGCACTCTCTGTTACCCTGGCTCTCTCTCTCTCTCTCTCTCTCTGGCACGGGGCTCTGTTACCCTGGCTCTCTCTCTCTCTCTCTCTCTCTCTCTGGCACGGGGCTCTGTTACCCTGGCTCTCTCTCTCTCTCTCTCTCTCTCTCTCTCTGGCACGGGGCTCTGTTACCCTGGCTCTCTCTCTCTCTCTCTCTCTCTCTCTCTCTCTGGCACGGGGCTCTGTTACCCTGGCTCTCTCTCTCTCTCTCTCTGGCACGGGGCTCTGTTACCCTGGCTCTCTCTCTCTCTCTCCCTCTCTCTGGCACGGGGCTCTGTTACCCTGGCTCTCTCTCTCTGGCATGGGGCTCTGTTACCCTGACACTCTCTCTGGCACGAGCCTCTACTATGAACTATCCTGGTGGCCTTTGTTGACAGTTCAATGAGTGTTGACGGCTGGGTGTGTGTGTGTGTGTGTGTGTGTGTGTGTGTGTGTGTGTGTGTGTGTGTGTGTGTGTGTGTGTGTGTGTGTGTGTGTGTGTGTGTGTGTGTGTGTGTGTGTGTGTGTGTGTGTGTGTGTGTGTGTGTGTGTGTGTGTGTGTGTGTGTGTGCTCACACGCGTGCACTGTTCAAATATCTCTTCCTGAAACCATTTTAAATCATCTTTGATATAATTGTAAGCATTATATTCAGGATGTTTATAAAGTGTTAGAAACTGGTCCATGTTACGTCCTTGAGGTTTTATGGGTATTTTCCGTTTGCCGCGGCAGGAAGAAAAAGATGATATTCTGTAACTAATCCCTGTTCCTGCCTCCTATTGGACAATACTACATCTGTTCTGATAGGACACTTCAACAGTCTGTAACTAATCCCTGTTCCTGCCTCCTCTATTGGACAATACTACATCTGTTCTGATTGGACACTTCAACAGTCTGTAACTAATCCCCCATGTTCCTGCCTCCTATTGGACAATACTACATCTGTTCTGATTGGACACTTCAACAGTCTGTAACTAATCCCCCATGTGTTCCTGCCTCCTATTGGACAATACTACATCTGTTCTGATTGGACACTTCAACAGTCTGTAACTAATCCCTGTTCCTGCCTCCTATTGGACAATACTACATCTGTTCTGATTGGACACTTCAACAGTCTGTAACTAATCCCTGTTCCTGCCTCCTATTGGACAATACTACATCTGTTCTGATTGGACACTTCAACAGTCTGCAACTAATCCCTGTTCCTGCCTCCTATTGGACAATACTACATCTGTTCTGATTGGACACTTCAACAGTCTGTAACTAATCCCCCATGTTCCTGCCTCCTATTGGACAATACTACATCTGTTCTGATTGGACACTTCAACAGTCTGTAACTAATCCCCCATGTGTTCCTGCCTCCTATTGGACAATACTACATCTGTTCTGATTGGACACTTCAACAGTCTGCAACTAATACCTGTTCCTGCCTCCTATTGGACAATACTACATCTGTTCTGATTGGACACTTCAACAGTCTGTAACTAATCCCTGTTCCTGCCTCCTATTGGACAATACTACATCTGTTCTGATTGGACACTTCAACAGTCTGCAACTAATCCCTGTTCCTGCCTCCTATTGGACAATACTACATCTGTTCTGATTGGACACTTCAACAGTCTGTAACTAATCCCTGTTCCTGCCTCCTATTGGACAATACTACATCTGTTCTGATTGGACAATACTACATCTGTTCTGATTGGACACTTCAACAGTCTGTTGAGAGACCAAGTGTTCACTTAGCTGGTCAGAAAACAAAAACCTTTAAATAAGACATGTATTATCAAACTAATCCAGAGTCCTAACCCAAATCCAGAGTCCTAACCCAAATCCAGAGTCCTAACCCAGAGTCCGAACCCAAACCCAGAGTCCTAACCCAGAGTCCTAACCCAAATCCAGAGTCCTAACCCAAATCCAGAGTCCTAACCCAGAGTCCGAACCCAAATCCAGAGTCCTAACCCAGAGTCCTAACCCAAATCCAGAGTCCTAACCCAAATCCAGAGTCCTAACCCAAATCCAGAGTCCTAACCCAGAGTCCTAACCCAAATCCTAACCCAAATCCAGAGTCCTAACCCAGAGTCCTAACCCAAACCCAGAGTCCTAACCCAAACCCAGAGTCCTAACCCAAATCCAGAGTCCTAACCCAGAGTCCTAACCCAGAGTCCTAACCCAAATCCAGAGTCCTAACCCAGAGTCCTAACCCAAATCCAGAGTCCTAACCCAAATCCAGAGTCCTAACCCAGAGTCCTAACCCAAATCCAGAGTCCTAACCCAGAGTCCTAACCCAGAGTCCTAACCCAGAGTCCGAACCCAGAGTCCTAACCCAAACCCAGAGTCCTAACCCAAATCCAGAGTCCTCCCTTCTTCCTAACCCAAGTCCACTCCCCCTAAACCCAGAGTCCCTCCCCTTAAACTAACCAAATCCAACTAACCCCCCAGAGTCCCCTCCCCTAAACTAACCCTAAATCCAGAGTCCCCTCCCCCAAACTAACCCTAACACAGAGTCCCTTCCCCTAAACTAACCCTAACCCAGAGTCCCTTCCCCTAGCCTAAAAACTAACCCAGAGCCCCTCCCCCTAAACTAACCCTAACCCAGAGTCCCTCCTCCTAACCTAACCTTAACCCAGAGTCCCATCCCCTCCCCAGTCCCCTCCTCCTAAACTAACCCTAACCCAGAGCCCCCCCTAAACTAACCCTAACTCCCCTCCTCCTAACCTAACCTTAACCCAGAGTCCCTTCCCAAACTCCTAACCCAAAGCCCCCTCCCCCTAAACTAACCCTAAACCAGAGACCCCTCCTACTAAACTAACCCTAACCCAGAGTCCCCTCCCACTAAACAAACCCTAACTCCCCTCCTCCTAACCTAACCTTAACCCAGAGTCCCTTCCCCTAAACTAACCCTAACCCAAAGTCCCATCCCCCTAAACTAACCCTAAACCAGTCCCATCCTACTAAACTAACCCTAACCCAGAGTCCCCTCCCACTAAACAAACCCTAACCCCCTCCTCCTAACCTAACCTTAACCCAGAGTCCCCTCCCCCTAAACTAACCCTAAACCAGAGTCCCTTCCCCCTAAACTAACCCTAACCCAGAGTACCCTCCCCTAAACTAACCCTAACCCAGAGTCCCCTCCCCTAAACTAACCCTAACCCAGAGTCCCCTCCCCCTAAACTAACCCTAACCCAGAGTCCCTTCCCCCTAAACTAGCCCTAAACCAGAGTCCCCTCCCCCTAAACTAACCCTAAGTCCCCTCCTCCTAACCTAACCTTAACCCAGAGTCCCCTCCCCCTAAACTAACCCAATACAGACTTTCAGCTCCTTCCAAAGATTTACTATTGGGTTCAGGTCTGGAGACTGGCTAGGCCACTCCAGGACCTTGAGATGCTTCTTACGGAGTCACTCCTTAGTTGCCCTGGCTGTGTGTTTCGGGTCATTGTCATGCTGGAAGACCCAGCCACGACCCATCTTCAATGCTCTTACTGAGGGAAGGAGGTTGTTGGCCAAGATCTCGCGATACATGGCCCCATCCATCCTCCCCTCAATACGGTGCAGTCGTCCTGTCCCCTTTGCAGAAAAGCATCCCCACCTCCATGCTTCACGGTTGGGATGGTGTTCTTGGGGTTGTACTCATCCTTCTTCTTCCTCCAAACACGGCGAGTGGATTTTAGACCAAAAAGCTCTATTTTTGTCTCATCAGACCACATGACCTTCTCCCATTCCTCCTCTGGATCATCCAGATGGTCATTGGAAAGCAGCTCAGTTGGTAGAGCAGATGGGGTCATCCCCCGGATCACCCATACGTAGAATGTATGCACACATGACTGTAAGTCATAAAAGCGTCTGCTAAATGGCATATATTATTATTATTATTATTATTCAGACTGGACATGCGCTGGCTTGAGCAGGGGGACCTTGCGTGCGCTGCAGGATTTTAATCCATGACGGCGTAGTGTGTTACTAATGGTTTTCTTTGAGACTGTGGTCCCAGCTCTCTTCAGGTCATTGACCAGGTCCTGCCGTGTAGTTCTGGGCTGATCCCTCACCTTCCTCATGATCATTGATGTCCCACGAGATGAGATCTTGCATGGAGCCCCAGACCGAGGGTGATTGACCGTCATCTTGAACTTCTTACATTTTCTAATAATTGTGCCAACAGTTGTTGCCTTCTCACCAAGCTGCTTGCCTATTGTCCTGTAGCCCATCCCAGCCTTGTGCAGGTCTACAATTTTATCCCTGATGTCCTTACACAGCTCTCTGGTCTTGGCCATTGTGGAGAGGTTGGAGTCTGTTTGATTGAGTGTGTGGACAGGTGTCTTTTATACAGGTAACAAGTTCAAACAGGTGCAGTTAATACAGGTAATGAGTGGAGAACAGGAGGGCTTCTTAAAGAAGAACTAACAGGTCTGTGAGAGCCGGAATTCTTACTGGTTGCTAGGTGATCAAATACTTATGTCATGCAATAAAATGCAAATGAAATACTTAAAAATCATACACTGTGATTTTCTGGATTTTAGTTTTAGATTCCGTCTCTCACAGTTGCAGTGTACCTATGATAAAAAAAATTACAGACCTCTACATGCTTTGTAAGTAGGAAAACCTGCAAAATCGGCAGTGTATTAAATACTTGTTCTCCCCACTGTACACTGGCAGTCAGATCTAATTTAGCCTGCCCAACACTGTGGTTCAGGATGAACACATCTAAGTGGAAGGAGCTAGAAGCAAGAGAGAGAGACAGAGGCAGACAGAGAGACGACAGACACAGAGAGAGAGACAGAGAGAGAGAGAAATGGCTGAGAAAGCGAGCGCAAGAGGGAAAGAGAGAGATGACTTAATGGGCCTAACCTAACCAGACATACTTCAGTCATGGGAAAAGGGATATTGTCTTTGTCTCCTTTCCCCTCTCTGCCTCACTCTCACCCTTCCTAACCTCTCCTGGAGGCTTACAAATTGATATTTGAGGAGGTGCTATGATGAGGCCTCTTCTGAACTCCAAAGAGAGGAGAGGAGAGCAGGGGAGAGGATGGGAGAGGATGGGAGAGGAGAGCCGGGGAGAGGAAGGGATGGGAGAGGAGAGTCGGGGGGGGAGGAGGGGAGAGGAGAATAGGGAGAGGATAGGGAGAGAGCCGGGGAGAGGAAGGGAGAGGAGAGCAGGGGAGGGAGAGGAGGGAGGGAGAGCAGGGGGGAGAGGATGGGAGGGTGAGGGGGGGAGAGGAGAGAGAGCATAGGAGAGCCGGGGGAGAGGAAGGGAGAGAGAGGGGGAGAGGAAGGGAGGAGGGGAGAGGAAGGGAGAGGAGAGCAGGGGAGAGGATGGGAGAGGAGAGCAGGGTTGAGGATGGGAGAGGAGGGGAGAGGAGAGGATGGGAGAGGAGAGCAGGGGAGATGGGAGAGGAGAGCAGGGAGAGAGGATGGGAGAGGAGAGCAGGGGAGAGGATGGATGGGAGAGGAGATGGGAGAGGGGAGAGGAAAGGAGAGCCGGGGGAGGAAGGGAGAGGAGAGGATGGGAGAGGATAGGAGTGGGGAGAGGATGGGAGGGAGAGGATGGGAGAGGATAGGAGTGGAGAGCAGGGGAGGAGGAAGGGGGGGAGAGGATGGGAGAGGATAGGAGTGGAGAGCAGGGGAGAGGATGGGAGAGGAGAGGATGGGAGGAGGGGATAGGAGTGGAGAGCAGGGGAGAGGAGAGGGAGAGGGAGAGAGAGCAGGGGAGAGGAGGGGAGAGGAGAGCAGGGGAGAGGAGGGGGAGAGGAGGGAGAGAGCCGGGGAGAGCAGGGGAGAGAGCAGGGGAGAGGAGAGCAGGGGAGAGGATAGGAGAGGGCACTGTACCGCTCTGGTCAGGAAAACATGAGGGGAGAGGAGCAACAAAGTGGTCCTACAAGCCCAGGTACTCTCAGGAAGTGGTATACACACACACACACACACACACAGTAAGTGTGATTGCCCAACTCCACTGCTGACTGGTACGCACTTTCAGAAGCAGCAATAACAACTCAACAACCCCTCCTCAGTTTAAGAGCCAGTGAAATAAAAACAGTCCATAATGACCCTTTCATGACTTCTGAAAGCAGCTCTGTGTGAGGGAGGAGCTGGGAGGGAAAAGAGGCTGTGTGAGGGAGGAGCTGGGGGGATAGAGAGGCTGTGTGAGGGAGGAGCTGGGAGGAAAAAGAGGCTGTGTGAGGGAGGAGCTGGGGGGATAGAGAGGCTGTGTGAGGGAGGGGCTGTGAGGCCAGAGGGAGGGACTGTGAGGCCAGAGAGGCTGTGTGAAGGAGGAGCTGTGAGGCCAGAGAGGCTGTGAGGGAGCTAGCTGTGAGGGAGGAGCTATAAAGAGGCTGTGTGAGGAGGAGCTGTGAGGCCAGAGAGGCTGTGTGAGGGGAGGAGCTGTGAGGAAGCACAGAGGCTGTGAGGGAGCTGTAGCTGTGAGGCCAGAGAGGCTGTGTGAGGCTGTGAGGGAGGAGCTGTGAGGCTATGTGTGAGGGAGGAGCTGTGAGGCTATAGAGGCTGTGTGAGGAGGAGCTGTGAGGCTAGAGAGGCTGTGAGGGAGTAGCTGTGAGTCTAGAGGAGGGGCTGTGAGGCAAGAGATGCTGTGTGAGGGAGAAGCTGTGAGGCTAGAGAGGCTGTGAGGGAGGAGCTGGGAGGATAGAGAGGCTGTGTGAGGGAGGAGCTGTGAGGCTATAGAGGCTGTGTGAGGGAGGAGCTGTGAGGATAGAGGGAGGAGCTGTGAGACTAAGGGAGGGGTTGTGAGATCAGAGAGGCTGTGTGAGGGAGGAGATGTGAGGCTAGAGAGGCTGTGAGGGAGGAGCTGGGAGGATAGAGAGGCTGTGTGAGGGAGAAGCTGTGTGGCTATAGAGGTTGTGAGGGAGGAGCTGTGAGGATAGAGGGAGGAGCTGTGAGACTAAGGGAGGAGCTGTGAGGTCAGAGAGGCTGTGTGAGGGAGGAGATGTGAGGTCAGAGAGGCTGTGTGAGGGAGGAGCTGTGAGATCAGAGAGGCTGTGAGGGAGGAGCTGTGAGGCCAGAGAGGCTGTGTGAGGGAGGAACAGTGAGGTCAGAGAGGCTGTGTGAGGGAGGAGATGTGAGGTCAGAGAGGCTGTGTGAGGGAGGAGCTGTGAGGCCAGAGAGGCTGTGAAGGAGGAGCTGGGAGGTCAGAGAGGCTGTGAGGGAGGAGCTGTGAGTCTAGAGGGAGGGGTTGTGAGGCTAGAGATGCTGTGTGAGGGAGGAGCTGTGAGGTCAGAGAGGCTGTGAGGGAGGAGCTGTGAGGCCAGAGAGGCTGTGTGAGGGAGGAGCTGTGAGGTCAGAGAGGCTGTGTGGGGGAGGAGCTGTGAGGCCAGAGAGGCTGTGTGAGGGAGGAGCTGTGAGGCCAGAGAGGCTGTGAGGGAGGAGCTGGGAGATCAGAGAGGCTGTGTGAGGGAGGAGCTGTGAGGCTAGAGAGGCTGTGAGGGAGGAGCTGGGAGGATAGAGAGGCTGTGTGAGGGAGGAGCTGTGAGGTCAGAGAGGCTGTGTGAGGGAGGAGCTGTGAGGCCAGAGAGGATGTGTGAGGGAGGAGCTGTGAGGCCAGAGAGGCTGTGAGGGAGGAGCTGTGAGACTAGAGGGAGGGGTTGTGAGGCTAGAGAGGCTGTGTGAGGGAGGAGCTGTGAGGTCAGAGGAGGCTGTGAGAGGCTGAGGGAGGAGCTGTGAGGCCAGAGAGGCTGTGTGAGGGAGAAGCTGTGAGGCCAGAGAGGCTGTGTGAGAGAGGAGCTGTGAGGCCAGAGAGGCTGTGAGGGAGGAGCTGTGAGACTAGAGGAGGGGTTGTGAGGCCAGAGAGGCTGTGTGAGGGAGGAGCTGTGAGGCCAGAGAGGCTGTGTGAGGGAGGAGCTGTGAGGCCAGAGAGGCTGTGTGAGGGAGGAGCTGTGAGGCCAGAGAGGCTGTGTGAGGGAGGAGCTGTGAGGCCAGAGAGGCTGTGAGGCCAGGGAGGAGCTGTGAGGCCAGAGAGACTGTGAGACTAGAGGGAGGAGCTGTGAGGTCAGAGAGGCTGCGAGGGAGTAGCTGTGAGGTCAGAGAGGCTGTGAGGGAGGAGCTGTGAGGCCAGAGAGGCTGTGTGAGGGAGGAGCTGTGAGGCCAGAGAGGCTGTGTGAGGGAGGAGCTGTGAGGTCAGAGAGGCTGTGAGGGAGGAGCTGTGAGGCCAGAGAGGCTGTGTGAGGGAGGAGCTGTGAGGATAGAGAGGCTGTGTGAGGGAGGAGCTGTGAGGCTATAGAGGTTGTGAGGGAGGAGCTGTGAGGATAGAGGGAGGAGAGGAGCTGTGAGACTAAGGGAGGAGGAGCTGTGAGGTCAGAGAGGCTGTGTGAGGGAGGAGATGTGAGGCTAGAGAGGCTGTGAGGGAGGAGCTGGGAGGATAGAGAGGCTGTGTGAGGGAGGAGCTGTGAGGCTATAGAGGTTGTGAGGGAGGAGCTGTGAGGATAGAGGGAGGAGCTGTGAGACTAAGGGAGGAGCTGTGAGGTCAGAGAGGCTGTGTGAGGGAGGAGATGTGAGGTCAGAGAGGCTGTGTGAGGGAGGAGCTGTGAGATCAGAGAGGCTGTGAGGGAGGAGCTGTGAGGCCAGAGAGGCTGTGTGAGGGAGGAACAGTGAGGTCAGAGAGGCTGTGTGAGGGAGGAGATGTGAGGTCAGAGAGGCTGTGTGAGGGAGGAGCTGTGAGGCCAGAGAGGCTGTGAGGAGGAGCTGGGAGGTCAGAGAGGCTGTGAGGGAGGAGCTGTGAGTCTAGAGGAGGGGTTGTGAGGCTAGAGATGCTGTGTGAGGGAGGAGCTGTGAGGTCAGAGAGGCTGTGAGGGAGGAGCTGTGAGGCCAGAGAGGCTGTGTGAGGGAGGAGCTGTGAGGTCAGAGAGGCTGTGTGGGGGAGGAGCTGTGAGGTCAGAGAGGCTGTGTGGGGGAGGAGCTGTGAGGCCAGAGAGGCTGTGTGAGGGAGGAGCTGTGAGGCCAGAGAGGCTGTGAGGGAGGAGCTGGGAGATCAGAGAGGCTGTGTGAGGGAGGAGCTGTGAGGCTAGAGAGGCTGTGAGGGAGGAGCTGGGAGGATAGAGAGGCTGTGTGAGGGAGGAGCTGTGAGGTCAGAGAGGCTGTGTGAGGGAGGAGCTGTGAGGCCAGAGAGGATGTGTGAGGGAGGAGCTGTGAGGCCAGAGAGGCTGTGAGGGAGGAGCTGTGAGACTAGAGGGAGGGGTTGTGAGGCTAGAGAGGCTGTGTGAGGGAGGAGCTGTGAGGCCAGAGAGGCTGTGTGAGGGAGGAGCTGTGAGGCCAGAGAGGCTGTGTGAGGGAGGAGCTGTGAGGTCAGAGAGGCTGTGTGAGGGAGGAGCTGTGAGGCCAGAGAGGCTGTGTGAGGGAGAAGCTGTGACGCCAGAGAGGCTGTGTGAGAGAGGAGCTGTGAGGCCAGAGAGGCTGTGAGGGAGGAGCTGTGAGACTAGAGGGAGGCTTGTGAGGCCAGAGAGGCTGTGTGAGGGAGGAGCTGTGAGGCCAGAGAGGCTGTGTGAGGGAGGAGCTGTGAGGCCAGAGAGGCTGTGTGAGGGAGGAGCTGTGAGGCCAGAGAGGCTGTGTGAGGGAGGAGCTGTGAGGCCAGAGAGGCTGTGTGAGGGAGGAGCTGTGAGGCCAGAGAGGCTGTGTGAGGGAGGAGCTGTGAGGCCAGAGAGGCTGTGTGAGGGAGGAGCTGTGAGGCCAGAGAGGCTGTGTGAGGGAGGAGCTGTGAGGCCAGAGAGGCTGTGTGAGGGAGGAGCTGTGAGGCCAGAGAGACTGAGACTAGGGAGGAGCTGTGAGGTCAGAGAGAGGCTGTGAGGGAGGAGCTGTGAGGCCAGAGGGAGTAGCTGTGAGGTCAGAGAGGCTGTGAGGGAGGAGCTGTGAGGCCAGAGAGGCTGTGTCTCAGGGAGGAGCTGTTCAGGCCAGAGAGCTGTGTGAGGGAGGAGCTGTGAGGTCAGAGAGGCTGTGAGGGAGGAGCTGTGAGGCCAGAGAGGCTGTTGAGGGAGGAGGTTTCTACATTCAACACTGAGGCCAGAGAGCTGTGTGAGGGAGGAGCTGTTTCTAGGCCAGAGAGACTGTGAGGGAGTAGCTGTGAGTCTATAGAGGCTGTGAGGGAGGAGCTGTGAGGCCAGAGAGGCTGTGTGAAGGAGGAGCTGTGAGGCCACAGAGGCTGTGAGGGAGTAGCTGTGAGGCCAGAAAGGCTGTGAGGGAGGAGCTGTGAGGCTATAGAGGCTGTGTGAGGGAGGAGCTGTGAGGCTAGAGAGGCTGTGAGGGAGTAGCTGTGAGTCTAGAGGGAGGGGTGTGAGGCAAGAGATGCTGTGTGAGGGAGAGAAGCTGTGAGGCTAGAGAGACGTGGCTGTGAGGGAGGAGCTGGGAGGATAGAGAGGCTGTGTTCAGGGAGGAGCTGGGAGGATAGAGAGGCTGTGTCAGGGAGGAGCTGTGAGGCTATAGAGGTTGTGAGGGAGGAGCTGTGAGGATAGATTCAGGGAGGAGCTGTGAGACTAAGGGAGGGTTGTGAGGTCAGAGTCTCAGGCTGTGTGAGGGAGGAGCTGTGTGGCTATAGAGGTTGTGAGGGAGGAGCTGGGAGGATAGAGGGAGGAGCTATGAGACTAAGGGAGGAGCTGTGAGGTCAGAGAGGCTGTGTGAGGGAGGAGATGTGAGGTCAGAGAGGCTGTGTGAGGGAGGAGCTGTGAGATCAGAGAGGCTGTGAGGGAGGAGCTGTGAGGCCATAGAGGCTGTGTGAGGGAGGAACTGTGAGGCTAGAGAGGCTGTGTGAGGGAGGAGATGTGAGGTCAGAGAGGCTGTGTGAGGGAGGAGCTGTGAGGTCAGTCTTCCATCTACAGCAGGAACACATTCAACTCTGTTCAACTCTGTCTCAGAGCTTTATTCAGAGAGACGTGGTTTCTACATTCAACTCTGTTCAACTCTGTCTCAGAGCTTTATTCAGGGACACGTGGTTTCTACATTCAACTCTGTTCAACTCTGTCTCAGAGCTTTATTCAGGGAGACGTGGTTTCTACATTCAACACTGTTCAACTCTGTCTCAGAGCTTTATTCAGGGAGACGTGGTTTCTACATTCAACACTGTTCAACTCTGTCTCAGAGCTTTATTCAGGGAGACCTGGTTTCTACATTCAACTCTGTCTAGGAGCTTTATTCAGGGAGACCTGGTTTCTACATTCAACTCTGTCTCAGAGCTTTATTCAGGGAGACGTGGTTTCTACATTCAACTCTGTTCAACTCTGTCTCAGAGCTTTATTCAGGGACACATGGTTTCTACATTCAACACTGTTCAACTCTGTCTCAGAGCTTTATTCAGGGAGACGTGGTTTCTACATTCAACACTGTTCAACTCTGTCTCAGAGCTTTATTCAGGGAGACCTGGTTTCTACATTCAACTCTGTTCAACTCTGTCTCAGAGCTTTATTCAGGGAGACCTGGTTTCTACATTCAACTCTGTTCAACTCTGTCTCAGAGCTTTATTCAGGGAGATGTGGTTTCTACATTCAACTCTGCCTGTCTCAATAGCTTTATTCAGGGAGACGTGTCTACATGAAGGCTGTGAACGACTGGTTCAGTCTACATGAAGGCTGTGAACGACTGGTTCAGTCTACATGAAGGCTGTGAACGACTGGTTCAGTCTACATGAAGGCTGTGAACGACAAAGTCAACTCAACACCGATACAGGGACGGGCCTGAGGAAGGGACGGGCCTGAGGAAGGGACGGGCCTGAGGAAGGGACGGGCCTGCGGAAGGGACGGGCCTGCGGAAGGGACGGGCCTGCGGAAGGGACGGGCCTGAGGAAGGGACGGGCCTGAGGAAGGGACGGGCCTGAGGAAGGGACGGGCCTGAGGAAGGGACGGGCCTGAGGAAGGGACGGGCCTGAGGAAGTGACGGGCCTGAGGAAGGGACGGGCCTGAGGAAGGGACGGGCCTGAGGAAGGGACGGGCCTGAGGAAGGGACGGGCCTGAGGAAGGGACGGGCCTGAGGAAGGGACGGGCCTGAGGAAGGGACGGGCCTGAGGAAGGGACGGGCCTGAGGAAGGGACGGGCCTGAGGAAGGGACGGGCCTGAGGAAGGGACGGGCCTGAGGAAGGGACGGGCCTGAGGAAGGGACGGGCCTGAGGAAGGGACGGGCCTGAGGAAGGGACGGGCCTGAGGAAGGGACGGGCCTGAGGAAGGGACGGGCCTGAGGAAGGGACGGGCCGAGAGGAAGGGACAGGCCTGAGGAAGAGGTATATTGTTACTCCTGCTACCCTGGTAACCATCACCGCCCTGCACTCTAATTTAACACCATTCATTACGACCACAGACAGACAGTCACAGGAAGAACAGTCAAGTTAAAAGGGCAGAGGAGGAAACTAATGAACACTGAAGGGACGGGCCTGAGGAGGACAGGCCTGAGGAAGGGACAGGCCTCATTTGTTATGTACGAGAGAGAGACAGAGAGAGAGAGAGGAGGAAACTAATGGTCTCATTTGTTATGTACGAGAGAGAGACAGAGAGAGAGAGAGACATAGAGAGACAGACAGAGAGAGAGAGAGAGAGAGAGAGAGAGACAGAGAGAGAGAGACAGAGAGAGAGAGACAGAGAGAGAGAGAGAGAGAGAGAGAGAGACATAGAGAGACAGACAGAGAGAGAGAGACATAGAGAGAGAGACAGAGAGAGACATAGAGAGAGAGACAGAGAGAGAGAGAGAGAGAGAGAGACAGAGAGAGAGAGACAGAGAGAGAGAGACATAGAGAGACAGACAGAGAGAGAGAGACATAGAGAGAGAGACAGAGAGACATAGAGAGAGAGACAGAGAGACAGAGAGAGAGAGACAGAGAGAGAGAGACAGAGGGGAGAAAGAAACTGAGACTCCCACATCCTCCATTCTGTTCGGCGAGACTTAGAGGCATCAACAAATAAAACTGATTGGAAAACGTTGCTCGGAGCTTTATTTACATATAAAGGCTTTAACAAAACCCCAAATGCCAAAGGTTTGCTTTAACAAAACCCCAAATGCCAAAGGTTTGCTTTAACAAAACCCCAAATGCCAAAGGTTTGCTTTAACAAAACCCCAAATGCCAAAGGTTTGCTTTAACAAAACCCCAAATGCCAAAGGTTTGTTTTAACAAAACCCCAAATGCCAAAGGTTTGCTTTAACAAAACCCCAAATGCCAAAGGTTTGCTTTAACAAAACCCCAAATGCCAAAGATTTGTTTTAACAAAACCCCAAATATCAAAGGTTTGCTTTAACAAAACCCCAAATGTCAAAGGCCTTGATTGTGAATGTATGGATAAAAAAAAACAGATTTATAAAAGGCCCTTCTCTCTGTCTCACACACCACACACACACACACACACACACACACCACACACACACACACACCACACACACCACACACACACACCTGGTCTTCATGAAACATCCTCTCCTACTACAGAATCATTCTCCCCTGAGAGGCTGGTTGTGTTTCATCTCCAGGTCGTAAAGTCCCTCCACGTCTCCGGGACAATACCCAGGCTGCCCCGGGACAATGCCCAGGCTGGTGACTGCTGACTGGGGCACGAGAGGAGCTCTATTGTTCTCTCCCAGGTTTGTCCTGGGACCATGGCAACCGACCTGTGCTATCCCAGGTTTGTCCTGGGACCATGGCAACCGACCTGTGCTATCCCAGGGTCCCGCTGGGCTGGCGACGGAACACTGACAAGGGGCTGCTATTAAATCAGGGGGTGGAGGTGGGGTGGACGATGAGACATGAAGGAGACAGAGAACAGAGACAGGAGAACAGACTGGACCAATTACCTTAGAGGAGGTGACTATGTCTCTCTGTCTGTCTGCCCACCCTTTCTATGGTAGAACAGACTGGACCAATTATCTTAAAGGAGGTGACTATGTCTCTGCCTCCCTGCCCACCCTTTCTATGGTAAAACAGAATGGACCAATTACCTTAGAGGAGGTGACTATGTCTCTGCCTCCCTGCCCACCCTTTCTATGGTAGAACAGACTGGACCAATTACCTTAAAGGAGGTGACTATGTCTCTCTGTCTGTCTGCCCACCCTTTCTATGGTAAAACAGACTGGACCAATTACCTTAGAGGAGGTGACTATGTCTCTGCCTCCCTGCCCACCCTTTCTATGGTAGAACAGACTGGACCAACTACCTTAAAGGAGGTGACTATGTCTCTGCCTCCCTGCCCACCCTGTCTATGGTAAAACAGACTGGACCAATTATCTTAAAGGAGGTGACTATGTCTCTGCCTCCCTGCCCACCCTTTCTATGGTAAAACAGACTGGACCAATTATCTTAAAGGAGGTGACTATGTCTCTCTGTCTGTCTGCCCACCCTTTCTATGGGGAGAACAGACTGGACCAATTACCTTAGAGGAGATGACTATGTCTCTGCCTCCCTGCCCACCCTTTCTATGGGGAGAACAGACTGGACCAATTACCTTAGAGGAGGTGACTATGTCTCTGCCTCCCTGCCCACCCTTTCTATGGTAAAACAGACTGGACCAATTATCTTAAAGGAGGTGACTATGTCTCTCTGTCTGTCTGCCCACCCTTTCTATGGGGAGAACAGACTGGACCAATTACCTTAAAGGAGGTGACTATGTCTCTATCTGCCTCTCTGTCTCTGCCTCCCTGCCCACACTGTCTATGGTAGAACACACAGCAGCCAACATCTGACCTGGTGTCTCAGACAGTAACTGACCCGGTGTCTCAGACAGCAACTGACCCGGTGTCTCCATGTCTCAGACAGCAACTGACCCGGTGTCTCAGACAGCAACTGACCCGGTGTCTCAGACAGCAACTGACCCGGTGTCTCAGACAGCAACTGACCCGGTGTCTCAGACAGCAACTGACCCGGTGTCTCAGACAGCAACTGACCCGGTGTCTCAGACAGCAACTGACCCGGTGTCTCAGACAGCAACTGACCCGGTGTCTCAGACAGCAACTGACCCGGTGTCTCAGACAGCAACTGACCCGGTGTCTCAGACAGCAACTGACCCGGTGTCTCAGACAGCAACTGACCCGGTGTCTCAGACAGCAACTGACCCGGTGTCTCAGACAGCAACTGACCCGGTGTCTCAGACAGTAACTGACCTGGTGTCTCCATGTCTCAGACAGTAACTGACCCGATGTCTCAGACAGTAACTGACCCGATGTCTCAGACAGTAACTGACCCGGTGTCTCAGACAGTAACTGACCCGGTGTCTCAGACAGTAACTGACCCGGTGTCTCAGACAGTAACTGACCCGGTGTCTCAGACAGTAACTGACCCGGTGTCTCAGACAGTAACTGACCCGGTGTCTCAGACAGTAACTGACCCGGTGTCTCAGACAGTAACTGACCCGGTGTCTCAGACAGTAACTGACCCGGTGTCTCAGACAGTAACTGACCCGGTGTCTCAGACAGTAACTGACCCGGTGTCTCAGACAGTAACTGACCCGGTGTCTCAGACAGTAACTGACCCGGTGTCTCAGACAGTAACTGACCCGGTGTCTCAGACAGTAACTGACCCGGTGTCTCAGACAGTAACTGACCCGGTGTCTCAGACAGTAACTGACCCGGTGTCTCAGACAGTAACTGACCCGGTGTCTCAGACAGTAACTGACCCGGTGTCTCAGACAGTAAGGCCACCCCGGGGCACAGAGCCCGCCCCAAAGGCCACCCCGGGGCCCAGAGCCCGCCCCAAAGGCAACCCCGGGGCCCAGAGCCCGCCCCAAAGGCCACCCCATGCCCAGAGCCCGCCCCAAAGGCAACCCCGGGGCCCAGAGCCCGCCCCAGAGCCCGATTAAACTCTTAGTAATATTTTACATCAATAGCAGTCAATATTAATCATCACCTTATTTCAGTCTCATCTGAACGTCGTAGAATTCTTGGTTACCTTCACGAACCCTGGTTAACAAGTTGAATCAGCAATGCAAAATTGGGTTTAATTATTTATTTACTAAATACCTAACTAATCACACAGAATTACACATACACAGAATCAATCATACCTTGATTACAAATTACGTAATAACGGAAAACGTCCCTAGTGGACGGAACAGATATGACAGCTCGTTACACAAAGAAAAGGGAGATTGGGTTTGAGTGAAAGAGCGGGAAGACTGAGGAACAAAGGGAGAAGCGATGTCTCTATCGTAAATACAGAATCTTATGCATTCTAAATAACCGCCCATTTGGAAAAGGAAATATTTACTCTGAGCTGCGCTTCAATAGGTTGGTGGGAGACGGATGGCCGTGTTGCCCAACAGAGTCCTTTGAAGAGTATCCCTGGTGGTGAACGGGATATGTTGTAGTGTCGTCGTTGGCTGATAGACGGGATACTCTGTCTGTCCTTTCCTAGCCCAGGTTTTTAGCTGCTGTTGCTAACTCAACGGCTAGGATGTCTCACTTCTTTAGTGAATAAGAGTTCAACGTTCATACCATTCACAACCAAAGCTCACACTGAGGTTGGCTTCGTTCTGTAGTTGACATGTTAGTCCTTTTCAACGTATGGACCGTCGTCCTCACAACAGGAGGTTACATTGTCATCATGGCTTTATATAGGAAGGGAGAGGAGGGCGTGTTTCATTGGTTATAACCAATGTCTCTTCACGTGGGCGGGCCACTGAGTCGGGCCTAATTCACTCATGAAAACACAATTCTCAAATTTTAGAAGCTAAAATCACATTTCATTCCATCACATAATTTCATATTCAAACATTTCAAATGCACAACAATTCCATGTGAATCTGATAACTATAATGTGTAGACTTTCCACTGTAGAGTTTATGTCATCTTTATCATTGATGAGAATGTCTCAGATGACAACCGAACTGACATCATATTCATTAAGTACCACCGCATATGTTCAACTGGTCTGATTACCAGAATATAGTTCATTTCCCCCACCTTCTGATGTTCCCAGAATCTCTATGTTAACCAAGGGGTTTTTTAATAGTCACATCAGTAGGGTAGAGAGAGGAAAAGGGGAAGAGGTATTTATGACTGTCATAAACCTACCCCCAGGCCAGCGGCAGGACAGTAGGGTAGAGAGAGGAAACAGGGGGAAGAGGTATTTATGACTGTCATAAACCGACCTCTAGGCCAGCGGCAGGACAGTAGGGTAGAGAGAGGAAACAGGGGAAGAGGTATTTATGACTGTCATAAACCGACCTCTAGGCCAGCGGCAGGACAGTAGGGTAGAGAGAGGAAACAGGGGGAAGAGGTATTTATGACTGTCATAAACCGACCTCTAGGCCAGCAGCAGGACAGTAGGGTAGAGAGAGGAAACAGGGGGAAGAGGTATTTATGACTGTCATAAACCGACCTCTAGGCCAGCAGCAGGACAGTAGGGTAGAGAGAGGAAACAGGGGGAAGAGGTATTTATGACTGTCATAAACCTACCCCCAGGCCAGCGGCAGGACAGTAGGGTAGAGAGAGGAAACAGGGGAAGAGGTATTTATGACTGTCATAAACCGACCTCTAGGCCAGCAGCAGGACAGTAGGGTAGAGAGAGGAAACAGGGGGAAGAGGTATTTATGACTGTCATAAACCGACCTCTAGGCCAGCAGCAGGACAGTAGGGTAGAGAGAGGAAACAGGGGGAAGAGGTATTTATGACTGTCATAAACCTACCCCCAGGCCAGCGGCAGGACAGTAGGGTAGAGAGAGGAAACAGGGGGAAGAGGTATTTATGACTGTCATAAACCTACCCCCAGGCCAGCGGCAGGACAGTAGGGTAGAGAGAGGAAACAGGGGGAAGAGGTATTTATGACTGTCATAAACCGACCTCTAGGCCAGCAGCAGGACAGTAGGGTAGAGAGAGGAAACAGGGGGAAGAGGTATTTATGACTGTCATAAACCGACCTCTAGGCCAGCAGCAGGACAGTAGGGTAGAGAGAGGAAACAGGGGGAAGAGGTATTTATGACTGTCATAAACCGACCTCTAGGCCAGCAGCAGGACAGTAGGGTAGAGAGAGGAAACAGGGGGAAGAGGTATTTATGACTGTCATAAACCGACCTCTAGGCCAGCGGCAGGACAGTAGGGTAGAGAGAGGAAACAGGGGGAAGAGGTATTTATGACTGTCATAAACCGACCTCTAGGCCAGCAGCAGGACAGTAGGGTAGAGAGAGGAAACAGGGGGAAGAGGTATTTATGACTGTCATAAACCGACCTCTAGGCCAGCAGCAGGACAGTAGGGTAGAGAGAGGAAACAGGGGAAGAGGTATTTATGACTGTCATAAACCGACCTCTAGGCCAGCAGCAGGACAGTAGGGTAGAGAGAGGAAACAGGGGGAAGAGGTATTTATGACTGTCATAAACCGACCTCTAGGCCAGCGGCAGGACAGTAGGGTAGAGAGAGGAAACAGGGGGAAGAGGTATTTATGACTGTCATAAACCGACCTCTAGGCCAGCGGCAGGACAGTAGGGTAGAGAGAGGAAACAGGGGAAGAGGTATTTATGACTGTCATAAACCGACCTCTAGGCCAGCAGCAGGACAGTAGGGTAGAGAGAGGAAACAGGGGAAGAGGTATTTATGACTGTCATAAACCGACCTCTAGGCCAGCGGCAGGACAGTAGGGTAGAGAGAGGAAACAGGGGGAAGAGGTATTTATGACTGTCATAAACCGACCTCTAGGCCAGCAGCAGGACAGTAGTCACCCTTTGCCTTGACAGCTCTGCACAATACATGAAGAAAAACCCTTGAATGAAGAGGTGTGACTGGTATTGTATATATATCACTAGATACTCAGTCTCTGAACCACAGAGGGACTGAACCACAGAACCACTGAACCAGACTATTCACTGAACCACTGAACCAGACTAGTCACTGAACCACTGAACCAGACTAGTCACTGAACCAGACTAGTCACTGAACCACTGAACCAGACTAGTCACTGAACCACTGAACCAGACTAGTCCCTGAACCAGACTAGTCACTGAACCAGACTAGTCACTGAACCACTGAACCAGACTAGTCACTGAACCACTGAACCAGACTAGTCACTGAACCAGACTAGTCACTGAACCAGACTAGTCACTGAACCAGACTAGTCACTGAACCACTGAGCCTAATCTCTAGATCCGAGGGGGAGGACAGACCAAGCTCTGTTTGCTGTGGGCCCCGGCAGACAAAGTCCCTCACTCAACACATGGCTCCCCTGCTTTGCTGCACTCCTCCCACCCCAGTCTCCCTGTCTCCCTCCCTGCACTCACCTTGGAAGGCTGCTACGTTCCTGGAGATGAGGAACTTGAGGCTGGCGGAGGAGGTCTGGAGGAGGTTCTGAACATCCCGCCGGGCCGCCACCTGATACCTCTCCTCCATCTTCTTAGAACAGCATGTCAGGTTCCTGGACTGGCACACCTGGAGGTCCGAACCTGGAGTGGAATAAATGACTGTTACTCCGTTGTTTTGCCTCATTACATGAACAGGTCTTCCAAGAGAGAGAGGGTTCTGGAACATTAGGTCTTCCATTGTGATCATAGAGAAAGAGGGTTCTGGAACATTAGGTCTTCCATTGTGATCATAGAGAGAGAGAGGGTTCTGGAACATTAGGTCTTCCATTGTGATCATAGAGAGAGAGAGGGTTCTGGAACATTAGGTCTTCCATTGTGATCATAGAGAGAGAGGGGTTCTGGAACATTAGGTCTTCCATTGTGATCATAGAGAGAGAGGGGGGTTTCTGGAACATTAGGTCTTCCATTGTGATCATAGAGAGAGGGTTCTGGAACATTAGGTCTTCCATTGTGATCATAGAGAGAGAGAGGGTTCTGGAACATTAGGTCTTCCATTGTGATCATAGAGAGAGAGAGAGAGAGAGAGAGAGAGGGTTCTGGAACATTAGGTCTTCCATTGTGATCATAGAGAGAGAGGGTTCTGGAACATTAGGTCTTCCATTGTGATCATAGAGAGAGAGAGGGTTCTGGAACATTAGGTCTTCCATTGTGATCATAGAGAGAGAGAGAGAGAGGGTTCTGGAACATTAGGTCTTCCATTGTGGTCATAGAGAGAGAGGGGGTTCTGGAACATTAGGTCTTCCGTTGTGATCATAGAGAGAGAGGGGGTTCTGGAACATTAGGTCTTCCATTGTGATCATAGAGAGAGAGGGGGTTCTGGAACATTAGGTCTTCCATTGTGATCATAGAGAGAGAGAGGGTTCTGGAACATTAGGTCTTCCATTGTGATCATAGAGAGAGAGAGAGGGTTCTGAAACATTAGGTATTCCATTGTGATCATAGAGAGAGAGGGTTCTGGAACATTAGGTCTTCCATTGTGATCATAGAGAGAGAGAGGGTTCTGGAACATTAGGTCTTCCATTGTGATCATAGAGAGAGAGAGGGTTCTGGAACATTAGGTCTTCCATTGTGATCTTAGAGAGAGAGAGGGTTCTGGAACATTAGGTCTTCCGTTGTGATCATAGAGAGAGAGAGAGGGTTCTGGAACATTAGGTCTTCCATTGTGATCATAGAGAGAGAGGGTTCTGGAACATTAGGTCTTCCGTTGTGATCATAGAGAGAGAGAGAGAGAGAGAGGGGGGGGGTTCTGGAACATTAGGTCTTCCATTGTGATCTTAGGGAGAGAGAGAGAGGGTTCTGGAACATTAGGTCTTCCATTGTGATCATAGAGAGAGAGGGGAGGTTCTGGAACATTAGGTCTTCCATTGTGATCTTAGGGAGAGAGAGAGAGAGGGTTCTGGAACATTAGGTCTTCCATTGTGATCTTAGGGAGAGAGGGGGGGTTCTGGAACATTAGGTCTTCCATTGTGATCATAGAGAGAGAGGGGGGGTTCTGGAACATTAGGTCTTCCATTGTGATCTTAGGGAGAGAGAGAGAGAGGGTTCTGGAACATTAGGTCTTCCATTGTGATCTTAGGGAGAGAGAGAGAGAGGGTTCTGGAACATTAGGTCTTCCATTGTGATCTTAGGGAGAGAGAGAGGGTTCTGGAACATTAGGTCTTCCATTGTGATCTTAGGGAGAGAGAGAGAGAGAGAGGGTTCTGGAACATTAGGTCTTCCATTGTGATCTTAGGGAGAGAGAGAGAGAGGGTTCTGGAACATTAGGTCTTCCATTGTGATCTTAGGGAGAGAGAGAGGGTTCTGGAACATTAGGTCTTCCATTGTGATCTTAGGGAGAGAGAGAGAGAGGGTTCTGGAACATTAGGTCTTCCATTGTGATCATAGAGAGAGAGAGGGGGTTCTGGAACATTAGGTCTTCCATTGTGATCATAGAGAGAGAGAGGGTTCTGGAACATTAGGTCTTCCATTGTGATCATAGAGAGAGAGAGGGGGTTCTGGAACATTAGGTCTTCCATTGTGATCATAGAGAGAGAGAGAGAGGGTTCTGGAACATTAGGTCTTCCATTGTGATCTTAGGGAGAGAGAGGGGGGGTTCTGGAACATTAGGTCTTCCATTGTGATCATAGAGAGAGAGGGGTGGTTCTGGAACATTAGGTCTTCCATTGTGATCATAGAGAGAGAGAGGGTTCTGGAACATTAGGTCTTCCATTGTGATCATAGAGAGAGAGAGAGAGGGTTCTGGAACATTAGGTCTTCCATTGTGATCTTAGGGAGAGAGGGGGTTCTGGAACATTAGGTCTTCCATTGTGATCATAGAGAGAGAGAGAGGGTTCTGGAACATTAGGTCTTCCATTGTGATCTTAGAGAGAGAGGGTTCTGGAACATTAGGTCTTCCATTGTGATCATAGAGAGAGAGAGAGGGTTCTGGAACATTAGGTCTTCCATTGTGATCATAGAGAGAGAGGGTTCTGGAACATTAGGTCTTCCATTGTGATCATAGAGAGAGAGAGTTCTGGAACATTAGGTCTTCCATTGTGATCTTAGGGAGAGAGGGGGTTCTGGAACATTAGGTCTTCCATTGTGATCATAGAGAGAGAGGGGGTTCTGGAACATTAGGTCTTCCATTGTGATCTTAGAGAGAGGGGTTCTGGAACATTAGGTCTTCCATTGTGATCATAGAGAGAGAGAGGGGTTCTGGAACATTAGTCTTCCATTGTGATCATAGAGAGAGAGAGGGTTCTGGAACATTAGGTCTTCCATTGTGATCATAGAGAGAGAGGGGTTCTGGAACATTAGGTCTTCCATTGTGATCATAGAGAGAGAGAGAGAGGGTTCTGGAACATTAGGTCTTCCATTGTGATCTTAGGGAGAGAGAGGGGGGGTTCTGGAACATTAGGTCTTCCATTGTGATCATAGAGAGAGAGGGGGTTCTGGAACATTAGGTCTTCCATTGTGATCATAGAGAGAGAGAGGGTTCTGGAACATTAGGTCTTCCATTGTGATCATAGAGAGAGAGAGAGAGGGTTCTGGAACATTAGGTCTTCCATTGTGATCTTAGGGAGAGAGGGGTTCTGGAACATTAGGTCTTCCATTGTGATCATAGAGAGAGAGAGAGGGTTCTGGAACATTAGGTCTTCCATTGTGATCTTAGAGAGAGAGGGTTCTGGAACATTAGGTCTTCCATTGTGATCATAGAGAGAGAGAGAGGGTTCTGGAACATTAGGTCTTCCATTGTGATCATAGAGAGAGAGGTTCTGGAACATTAGGTCTTCCATTGTGATCATAGAGAGAGAGTTCTGGAACATTAGGTCTTCCATTGTGATCATAGAGAGAGAGAGAGGGTTCTGGAACATTAGGTCTTCCATTGTGATCATAGAGAGAGAGGGGTTCTGGAACATTAGGTCTTCCATTGTGATCATAGAGAGAGAGGGGTTCTGGAACATTAGGTCTTCCATTGTGATCATAGAGAGAGAGGGGTTCTGGAACATTAGGTCTTCCATTGTGATCATAGAGAGAGAGGGTTCTGGAACATTAGGTCTTCCATTGTGATCATAGAGAGAGAGAGAGGGTTCTGGAACATTAGGTCTTCCATTGTGATCATAGAGAGAGAGGGTTCTGGAACATTAGGTCTTCCATTGTGATCATAGAGAGAGAGAGGTTCTGGAACATTAGGTCTTCCATTGTGATCATAGAGAGAGAGGGGTTCTGGAACATTAGGTCTTCCATTGTGATCTTAGAGAGAGAGAGTTCTGGAACATTAGGTCTTCCGTTGTGATCATAGAGAGAGAGAGGGGTTCTGGAACATTAGGTCTTCCATTGTGATCATAGAGAGAGAGGGTTCTGGAACATTAGGTCTTCCATTGTGATCATAGAGAGAGAGAGAGAGAGGGGGGGGGTTCTGGAACATTAGGTCTTCCATTGTGATCTTAGGAGAGAGAGAGGGGTTCTGGAACATTAGGTCTTCCATTGTGATCATAGAGAGAGGGGGTTCTGGAACATTAGGTCTTCCATTGTGATCTTAGGGAGAGAGAGAGAGGGGTTCTGGAACATTAGGTCTTCCATTGTGATCTTAGGGAGAGAGGGGGGTTCTGGAACATTAGGTCTTCCATTGTGATCATAGAGAGAGAGGGGGTTCTGGAACATTAGGTCTTCCATTGTGATCTTAGGGAGAGAGAGAGAGTTCTGGAACATTAGGTCTTCCATTGTGATCTTAGGGAGAGAGAGAGAGGGTTCTGGAACATTAGGTCTTCCATTGTGATCTTAGGGAGAGAGAGGGGTTCTGGAACATTAGGTCTTCCATTGTGATCTTAGAGAGAGAGAGAGGTTCTGGAACATTAGGTCTTCCATTGTGATCTTAGGGAGAGAGAGAGGGGTTCTGGAACATTAGGTCTTCCATTGTGATCTTAGGGAGAGAGAGGGGTTCTGGAACATTAGGTCTTCCATTGTGATCTTAGGGAGAGAGAGAGGTTCTGGAACATTAGGTCTTCCATTGTGATCATAGAGAGAGAGAGAGGGTTCTGGAACATTAGGTCTTCCATTGTGATCTTAGAGAGAGAGGGTTCTGGAACATTAGGTCTTCCATTGTGATCATAGAGAGAGAGAGGGGGTTCTGGAACATTAGGTCTTCCATTGTGATCATAGAGAGAGAGAGGGGTTCTGGAACATTAGGTCTTCCATTGTGATCTTAGGGAGAGAGAGGGGGGGTTCTGGAACATTAGGTCTTCCATTGTGATCATAGAGAGAGAGGGGTGGTTCTGGAACATTAGGTCTTCCATTGTGATCATAGAGAGAGAGAGGGTTCTGGAACATTAGGTCTTCCATTGTGATCATAGAGAGAGAGAGAGGGTTCTGGAACATTAGGTCTTCCATTGTGATCTTAGGGAGAGAGGGGGTTCTGGAACATTAGGTCTTCCATTGTGATCATAGAGAGAGAGAGAGGGTTCTGGAACATTAGGTCTTCCATTGTGATCTTAGAGAGAGAGGGTTCTGGAACATTAGGTCTTCCATTGTGATCATAGAGAGAGAGAGAGGGTTCTGGAACATTAGGTCTTCCATTGTGATCTTAGGGAGAGAGGGGGTTCTGGAACATTAGGTCTTCCATTGTGATCATAGAGAGAGAGAGAGGGTTCTGGAACATTAGGTCTTCCATTGTGATCTTAGGGAGAGAGAGGGGGGGTTCTGGAACATTAGGTCTTCCATTGTGATCATAGAGAGAGAGAGAGGGTTCTGGAACATTAGGTCTTCCATTGTGATCTTAGAGAGAGAGAGGGTTCTGGAACATTAGGTCTTCCATTGTGATCATAGAGAGAGAGAGAGGGTTCTGGAACATTAGGTCTTCCATTGTGATCTTAGAGAGAGAGAGGGTTCTGGAACATTAGGTCTTCCATTGTGATCATAGAGAGAGAGAGAGGGTTCTGGAACATTAGGTCTTCCATTGTGATCATAGAGAGAGAGAGAGGGTTCTGGAACATTAGGTCTTCCATTGTGATCATAGAGAGAGAGGGTTCTGGAACATTAGGTCTTCCATTGTGATCATAGAGAGAGAGAGAGGGTTCTGGAACATTAGGTCTTCCATTGTGATCTTAGAGAGAGAGGGTTCTGGAACATTAGGTCTTCCATTGTGATCATAGAGAGAGAGAGGGTTCTGGAACATTAGGTCTTCCATTGTGATCATAGAGAGAGAGAGGGTTCTGGAACATTAGGTCTTCCATTGTGATCTTAGAGAGAGAGAGGGTTCTGGAACATTAGGTCTTCCATTGTGATCATAGAGAGAGAGAGAGGGTTCTGGAACATTAGGTCTTCCATTGTGATCTTAGAGAGAGAGAGGGTTCTGGAACATTAGGTCTTCCATTGTGATCATAGAGAGAGAGAGGTTCTGGAACATTAGGTCTTCCATTGTGATCATAGAGAGAGAGAGAGGGTTCTGGAACATTAGGTCTTCCATTGTGATCTTAGAGAGAGAGGGTTCTGGAACATTAGGTCTTCCATTGTGATCATAGAGAGAGAGAGAGGGTTCTGGAACAGTAGGTCTTCCATTGTGATCATAGAGAGAGAGAGAGGGTTCTGGAACAGTAGGTCTTCCATTGTGATCATAGAGAGAGAGAGGGGGGGTTCTGGAACATTAGGTCTTCCATTGTGATCTTAGAGAGAGAGAGGGGGGGTTCTGAAACATTGGGTCTTCCATTGTGATCTTAGAGAGAGAGAGGGGGGGTTCTGGAACATTAGGTCTTCCATTGTGATCATAGAGAGAGGGGGG
The DNA here is from genome assembly GCF_021184085.1 of Oncorhynchus gorbuscha. Taxonomy (NCBI): domain Eukaryota; kingdom Metazoa; phylum Chordata; class Actinopteri; order Salmoniformes; family Salmonidae; genus Oncorhynchus; species Oncorhynchus gorbuscha. The sequence continues at coordinate 127,328 of NW_025745967.1, read as the reverse complement.
GTTCTGAAACATTGTTTACATCCATTCTGAATGGATGAGTATGACTAAAGTGGCATTGCTCAGCCAGACAGTGCTATGCTTTAACATGAGAGATGCTGTTTCCTCCTCAGGTCTTTCTACTGCTGACATACATAGGAGAGGAGCTAGAGATGAATGTCATTCACTATTTATTTCCCCCTCCTTAACCCACTGGGCCGATTACTGCCAGACAGCCGGCACGTGTCAGTAAAAACCTGCCAGACAGCCACCGCGTGGCAGTAAAAACCTGCCAGACAGCCACCGCGTGGCAGTAAAAACCTGCCAGACAGCCACCGCGTGGCAGTAAAAACCTGCCAGACAGCCACCGCGTGGCAGTAAAAGCCTGCCAGACAGCCGCCACGTGGCAGTAAAAACCTGCCAGACAGCCACCGCGTGGCATTAAAAACCTGCCAGACAGCCACCGCGTGGCAGTAAAATTAGCCAGACAGGCGCCACGTGGCATTAAAATTAGCCAGACAGCCACCGCGTGGCAGTAAAAACCTGCCAGAAAGCTGTCAACATGAAGCCACATCACTAGGGCCCTATGTCACATGACTTGGATTTGAACCTGTATTTAAAACGTTTTCATCAAACGGTCCACTTCATGTCACATGGTCCAGTAAACATCCTCAGACAAGTGCTTTCATTTTTTTGGAAAAGGCTTAAAAAAAAATGAAAAGGTTAAAATCTTGGTCATGTGACATGATCGTCCAAGACACCGAGCCCTACAGACAATCACATAGGAGAGATGTCACATGAATAAATTGATCTCCGTCAAGACACAGACAGCATAGCATCACTTAGCGGTCAGTAGCACCACTGTCTGAGGCTCGTAGTGGGCTCTTCTATCGAGCCTCCTAGATGAGACAGGACTACATCCTCACCACTGTCTGAGGCTCCTAGATGATACAGGACTACATCCTCACCACTGTCTGAGCCTCCTAGATGATACAGGACTACATCCTCACCACTGTCTGAGCCTCCTAGATGATACAGGACTACATCCTCACCACTGTCTTGAGGCTCGTAGTGGGCTCTTCTATCGAGCCTCCTAGATGAGACAGGACTACATCCTCACCACGTCCACACAGACGGTCTACGTGTTGCAACAAGCTCAGGGGCAGAAGGCAGATTTGTGTGAAAGCAATCATGAGTCTTGCCGTTATCACCTCGACAAGTGATGTCCATACATTTGCCCCTACGTGTGGCAAAGCTACCGGCTCGCCTTGGAAACACACACACACACACACAAGGGACAAATCAAAACAACTTGTTGTTTTTACTCTAAAAAAGGGTTTTCAGACAGACGTGCTGAAACAGTGTCTTTGGCAGCTCTTCCCTCCATTCTATCAGACAACCTGTACTGTGTGTTGTTAGAGCTCTTCCCTCCATTCTATCAGACAACCTGTACTGTGTGTTGTTAGAGCTCTTCCCTCCATTCTATCAGACAACCTGTACTGTGTTAGAGCTCTTCCCTCCATTCTATCAGACAACCTGTACTGTGTTAGAGCTCTTCCCTCCATTCTATCAGACAACCTGTACTGTGTTAGAGCTCTTCCCTCCATTCTATCAGACAACCTGTACTGTGTGTTGTTAGAGCTCTTCCCTCCATTCTATCAGACAACCTGTACTGTGTGTTGTTAGAGCTCTTCCCTCCATTCTATCAGACAACCTGTACTGGGTGTTGTTAGAGCTCTTCCCTCCATTCTATCAGACAACCTGTACTGTGTTAGAGCTCTTCCCTCCATTCTATCAGACAACCTGTACTGTGTGTTGTTAGAGCTCTTCCCTCCATTCTATCAGACAACCTGTACTGGGTGTTGTTAGAGCTCTTCCCTCCATTCTATCAGACAACCTGTACTGTGTTAGAGCTCTTCCCTCCATTCTATCAGACAACCTGTACTGTGTGGTGTTAGAGCTCTTCCCTCCATTCTATCAGACAACCTGTACTGTGTGGTGTTAGAGCTCTTCCCTCCATTCTATCAGACAACCTGTACTGTGTGTTGTTAGAGCTCTTCCCTCCATTCTATCAGACAACCTGTACTGTGTGTTGTCAGAGCTCTTCCCTCCATTCTATCAGACAACCTGTACTGTGTGTTGTCAGAGCTCTTCCCTCCATTCTATCAGACAACCTGTACTGTGTTAGAGCTCTTCCCTCCATTCTATCAGACAACCTGTACTGTGTGGTGTTAGAGCTCTTCCCTCCATTCTATCAGACAACCTGTACTGTGTTAGAGCTCTTCCCTCCATTCTATCAGACAACCTGTACTGTGTTAGAGCTCTTCCCTCCATTCTATCAGACAACCTGTACTGTGTTAGAGCTCTTCCCTCCATTCTATCAGACAACCTGTACTGTGTTAGAGCTCTTCCCTCCATTCTATCAGACAACCTGTACTGTGTGTTGTTAGAGCTCTTCCCTCCATTCTATCAGACAACCTGTACTGTGTGTTGTTAGAGCTCTTCCCTCCATTCTATCAGACAACCTGTACTGGGTGTTGTTAGAGCTCTTCCCTCCATTCTATCAGACAACCTGTACTGTGTTAGAGCTCTTCCCTCCATTCTATCAGACAACCTGTACTGTGTGGTGTTAGAGCTCTTCCCTCCATTCTATCAGACAACCTGTACTGTGTGGTGTTAGAGCTCTTCCCTCCATTCTATCAGACAACCTGTACTGTGTGTTGTTAGAGCTCTTCCCTCCATTCTATCAGACAACCTGTACTGTGTTAGAGCTCTTCCCTCCATTCTATCAGACAACCTGTACTGTGTGTTGTCAGAGCTCTTCCCTCCATTCTATCAGACAACCTGTACTGTGTTAGAGCTCTTCCCTCCATTCTATCAGACAACCTGTACTGTGTGGTGTTAGAGCTCTTCCCTCCATTCTATCAGACAACCTGTACTGTGTTAGAGCTCTTCCCTCCATTCTATCAGACAACCTGTACTGTGTTAGAGCTCTTCCCTCCATTCTATCAGACAACTGTTAGAGCTTCCCTCCATTCTATCAGACAACCTGTACTGTGTTAGAGCTCTTCCCTCCATTCTATCAGACAACCTGTACTGTGTTAGAGCTCTTCCCTCCATTCTATCAGACAACCTGTACTGTGTGTTGTTAGAGCTCTTCCCTCCATTCTATCAGACAACCTGTACTGTGTGTTGTTAGAGCTCTTCCCTCCATTCTATCAGACAACCTGTACTGTGTTAGAGCTCTTCCCTCCATTCTATCAGACAACCTGTACTGTGTTAGAGCTCTTCCCTCCATTCTATCAGACAACCTGTACTGTGTTAGAGCTCTTCCCTCCATTCTATCAGACAACCTGTACTGTGTGTTGTTAGAGCTCTTCCCTCCATTCTATCAGACAACCTGTACTGTGTGTTGTTAGAGCTCTTCCTCCATTCTATCAGACAACCTGTACTGGGTGTTGTTAGAGCTCTTCCCTCCATTCTATCAGACAACCTGTGTGGTGTTACTGTGTGGTGTTAGAGCTCTTCCCTCCATTCTATCAGACAACCTGTACTGTGTTAGAGCTCTTCCCTCCATTCTATCAGACAACCTGTACTGTGTGTTGTTAGAGCTCTTCCCTCCATTCTATCAGACAACCTGTACTGGGTGTTGTTAGAGCTCTTCCCTCCATTCTATCAGACAACCTGTACTGTGTTAGAGCTCTTCCCTCCATTCTATCAGACAACCTGTACTGTGTGGTGTTAGAGCTCTTCCCTCCATTCTATCAGACAACCTGTACTGTGTGGTGTTAGAGCTCTTCCCTCCATTCTATCAGACAACCTGTACTGTGTGTTGTTAGAGCTCTTCCCTCCATTCTATCAGACAACCTGTACTGTGTTAGAGCTCTTCCCTCCATTCTATCAGACAACCTGTACTGTGTGTTGTCAGAGCTCTTCCCTCCATTCTATCAGACAACCTGTACTGTGTTAGAGCTCTTCCCTCCATTCTATCAGACAACCTGTACTGTGTGGTGTTAGAGCTCTTCCCTCCATTCTATCAGACAACCTCCCTCCATTCTATCAGACAACCTGTACTGTGTTAGAGCTCTTCCCTCCATTCTATCAGACAACCTGTACTGTGTTAGAGCTCTTCCCTCCATTCTATCAGACAACCTGTACTGTGTTAGAGCTCTTCCCTCCATTCTATCAGACAACCTGTACTGTGTTTGTTAGCTCTTCCCTCCATTCTATCAGACAACCTGTACTGTGTGTTGTTAGAGCTCTTCCTTCCATTCTATCAGACAACCTGTACTGTGTGTTGTCAGAGCTCTTCCCTCCATTCTATCAGACAACCTGTACTGTGTTAGAGCTCTTCCCTCCATTCTATCAGACAACCTGTACTGTGTTAGAGCTCTTCCCTCCATTCTATCAGACAACCTGTACTGTGTGTTGTTAGAGCTCTTCCCTCCATTCTATCAGACAACCTGTACTGTGTTTAGAGCTCTTCCCTCCATTCTATCAGACAACCTGTACTGTGTGTTGTTAGAGCTCTTCCTCCATTCTATCAGACAACCTGTACTGTGTTAGAGCTCTTCCCTCCATTCTATCAGACAACCTGTACTGTGTGTTGTTAGAGCTCTTCCCTCCATTCTATCAGACAACCTGTACTGTGTGTTGTTCTTCCCTCCATTCTATCAGAGCTGTGTTAGAGCTCTTCCCTCCATTCTATCAGACAACCTGTACTGTGTTGTTAGAGCTCTTCCCTCCATTCTATCAGACAACCTGTACTGTGTTAGAGCTCTTCCCTCCATTCTATCAGACAACCTGTACTGTGTTAGAGCTCTTCCCTCCATTCTATCAGACAACCTGTACTGTGTTAGAGCTCTTCCCTCCATTCTATCAGACAACCTGTACTGTGTTTGTTAGAGCTCTTCCTCCATTCTATCAGACAACCTGTACTGGGTGTTGTTAGAGCTCTTCCCTCCATTCTATCAGACAACCTGTACTGTGTGGTGTTAGAGCTCTTCCCTCCATTCTATCAGACAACCTGTACTGTGTTAGAGCTCTTCCCTCCATTCTATCAGACAACCTGTACTGTGTGTTGTTAGAGCTCTTCCCTCCATTCTATCAGACAACCTGTACTGGGTGTTGTTAGAGCTCTTCCCTCCATTCTATCAGACAACCTGTACTGTGTTAGAGCTCTTCCCTCCATTCTATCAGACAACCTGTACTGTGTGGTGTTAGAGCTCTTCCCTCCATTCTATCAGACAACCTGTACTGTGTGGTGTTAGAGCTCTTCCCTCCATTCTATCAGACAACCTGTACTGTGTGTTGTTAGAGCTCTTCCCTCCATTCTATCAGACAACCTGTACTGTGTTAGAGCTCTTCCCTCCATTCTATCAGACAACCTGTACTGTGTGTTGTCAGAGCTCTTCCCTCCATTCTATCAGACAACCTGTACTGTGTTAGAGCTCTTCCCTCCATTCTATCAGACAACCTGTACTGTGTTAGAGCTCTTCCCTCCATTCTATCAGACAACCTGTACTGTGTTAGAGCTCTTCCCTCCATTCTATCAGACAACCTGTACTGTGTGTTGTTAGAGCTCTTCCCTCCATTCTATCAGACAACCTGTACTGTGTGGTGTTAGAGCTCTTCCCTCCATTCTATCAGACAACCTGTACTGTGTTTGTTAGAGCTCTTCCCTCCATTCTATCAGACAACCTGTACTGTGTTAGAGCTCTTCCCTCCATTCTATCAGACAACCTGTACTGTGTTAGAGCTCTTCCTCCATTCTATCAGACAACCTGTACTGTGTTAGAGCTCTTCCCTCCATTCTATCAGACAACCTGTACTGTGTGTTGTTAGAGCTCTTCCCTCCATTCTATCAGACAACCTGTACTGTGTGTTGTTAGAGCTCTTCCCTCCATTCTATCAGACAACCTGTACTGTGTTAGAGCTCTTCCCTCCATTCTATCAGACAACCTGTACTGTGTTAGAGCTCTTCCCTCCATTCTATCAGACAACCTGTACTGTGTTGTTAGAGCTCTTCCCTCCATTCTATCAGACAACCTGTACTGTGTGTTGTTAGAGCTCTTCCCTCCATTCTATCAGACAACCTGTACTGTGTGTTGTTAGAGCTCTTCCCTCCATTCTATCAGACAACCTGTACTGTGTTAGAGCTCTTCCCTCCATTCTATCAGACAACCTGTACTGTGTGTTGTCAGAGCTCTTCCCTCCATTCTATCAGACAACCTGTACTGTGTTAGAGCTCTTCCCTCCATTCTATCAGACAACCTGTACTGTGTGGTGTTAGAGCTCTTCCTCCATTCTATCAGACAACCTGTACTGTGTGTTAGAGCTCTTCCCTCCATTCTATCAGACAACCTGTACTGTGTTAGAGCTCTTCCCTCCATTCTATCAGACAACCTGTACTGTGTTAGAGCTCTTCCCTCCATTCTATCAGACAACCTGTACTGTGTTAGAGCTCTTCCCTCCATTCTATCAGACAACCTGTACTGTGTTGTCAGAGCTCTTCCCTCCATTCTATCAGACAACCTGTACTGGGTGTTGTTAGAGCTCTTCCCTCCATTCTATCAGACAACCTGTACTGTGTGGTGTTAGAGCTCTTCCCTCCATTCTATCAGACAACCTGTACTGTGTTAGAGCTCTTCCCTCCATTCTATCAGACAACCTGTACTGTGTGTTGTTAGAGCTCTTCCCTCCATTCTATCAGACAACCTGTACTGTGTTTAGAGCTCTTCCCTCCATTCTATCAGACAACCTGTACTGTGTTAGAGCTCTTCCCTCCATTCTATCAGACAACCTGTACTGTGTGGTGTTAGAGCTCTTCCCTCCATTCTATCAGACAACCTGTACTGTGTGGTGTTAGAGCTCTTCCCTCCATTCTATCAGACAACCTGTACTGTGTGTTGTTAGAGCTCTTCCCTCCATTCTATCAGACAACCTGTACTGTGTTAGAGCTCTTCCCTCCATTCTATCAGACAACCTGTACTGTGTGTTGTCAGAGCTCTTCCCTCCATTCTATCAGACAACCTGTACTGTGTTAGAGCTCTTCCCTCCATTCTATCAGACAACCTGTACTGTGTGGTGTTAGAGCTCTTCCCTCCATTCTATCAGACAACCTGTACTGTGTTAGAGCTCTTCCCTCCATTCTATCAGACAACCTGTACTGTGTGTTGTTAGAGCTCTTCCCTCCATTCTATCAGACAACCTGTACTGTGTGGTGTTAGAGCTCTTCCCTCCATTCTATCAGACAACCTGTACTGTGTGTTGTCAGAGCTCTTCCCTCCATTCTATCAGACAACCTGTACTGTGTGTTGTCAGAGCTCTTCCCTCCATTCTATCAGACAACCTGTACTGTGTGTTGTTAGAGCTCTTCCCTCCATTCTATCAGACAACCTGTACTGTGTGTTGTCAGAGCTCTTCCCTCCATTCTATCAGACAACCTGTACTGTGTGGTGTTAGAGCTCTTCCCTCCATTCTATCAGACAACCTGTACTGGGTGTTGTTAGAGCTCTTCCCTCCATTCTATCAGACAACCTGTACTGTGTGTTGTTAGAGCTCTTCCCTCCATTCTATCAGACAACCTGTACTGGGTGTTGTTAGAGCTCTTCCCTCCATTCTATCAGACAACCTGTACTGTGTGTTGTTAGAGCTCTTCCCTCCATTCTATCAGACAACCTGTACTGTGTTAGAGCTCTTCTCTCCATTCTATCAGACAACCTGTACTGTGTTAGAGCTCTTCTCTCCATTCTATCAGACAACCTGTACTGTGTTAGAGCTCTTCCCTCCATTCTATCAGACAACCTGTACTGTGTTAGAGCTCTTCCCTCCATTCTATCAGACAACCTGTACTGTGTGTTGTCAGAGCTCTTCCCTCCATTCTATCAGACAACCTGTACTGTGTGTTGTCAGAGCTCTTCCCTCCATTCTATCAGACAACCTGTACTGTGTGTTGTTAGAGCTCTTCCCTCCATTCTATCAGACAACCTGTACTGTGTGGTGTTAGAGCTCTTCCCTCCATTCTATCAGACAACCTGTACTGTGTGTTGTTAGAGCTCTTCCCTCCATTCTATCAGACAACCTGTACTGTGTGTTGTTAGAGCTCTTCCCTCCATTCTATCAGACAACCTGTACTGTGTGTTGTTAGAGCTCTTCCCTCCATTCTATCAGACAACCTGTACTGTGTGTTGTTAGAGCTCTTCCCTCCATTCTATCAGACAACCTGTACTGTGTTAGAGCTCTTCCCTCCATTCTATCAGACAACCTGTACTGTGTGGTGTTAGAGCTCTTCCCTCCATTCTATCAGACAACCTGTACTGTGTGTTGTTAGAGCTCTTCCCTCCATTCTATCAGACAACCTGTACTGTGTGTTGTCAGAGCTCTTCCCTCCATTCTATCAGACAACCTGTACTGTGTGTTGTCAGAGCGGGTTAGTCACTCAGAGGAGGAGATGGCACACGTTAACACATTCCTTCTCATCTAGATAAGACTACATGATCCTCAGAGGCCTGATTTTATCTTTCCACTCAGAGACAACAGAAATTGGACTCGGTCCAACGCGCTGAGGGCTCTGGTTGGATCTATAGTCTATATACACATGTAGTTTAAGGTGAAAGGCTCTGGTTGGATCTATAGTCTATATACATGTAGTTTAAGGTGAAAGGCTCTGGTTGGATCTATAGTCTATATACACGTGTAGTTTAAGGTGAGCTCCAGATGAGTCAGGCCATTTCCACGAGTCAATACGAGTCAAGGGTCTCATATTACAAATGGTTTTCAAACACAGCATCTCCTTTCATTGGTGATAAGACTGATTCACCCCCGAGGTCTGTTCCATGGACTAAAAATCCCTTTTCACATCACCAATATTGTTTAGAGCAGGGGTCACCAACAGGTGAGTTACCCGTAGCTAGCAGCCCACCTATGAGTAGCTAGCCAAGCTATTCTGAAAGGTTTTACCATACACCAGGGGTCTCCAGCAGGCTAGGGTTAGGGGTTAAGGTTAGGGTTAGGGGTTAAGGGTTAGCTACCAGCTACCAGCCCACCTATGAGTAGCTCACAAAACTATTCTGAAAGTACATGTTCCCCCACAAACCGTCATTAACAAATCTCACCAGAATCAGACACCACAATCTCCCAGCTACTATCCAACCAACACAACATCATCCCACCCCTGGTCAGCCACTATTGGTTAAGACAAACCCAACACAACATCATCCCACCCCTGGTCAGCCACTATTGGTTAAGACAAACCCAACACAACATCATCCCACCCCTGGTCAGCCACTATTGGTTAAGACAAACCTAACACAACATCATCCCACCCCTGGTCAGCCACTATTGGTTAAGACAAACCCAACACAACATCATCCCACCCCTGGTCAGCCACTATTGGTTAAGACAAACCCAACACAACATCATCCCACCCCTGGTCAGCCACTATTGGTTAAGACAAACCTAACACAACATCATCCCACCCCTGGTCAGCCACTATTGGTTAAGACAAACCTAACACAACATCATCCCACCCCTGGTCAGCCACTATTGGTTAAGACAAACGCAACACAACATCATCCCACCCCTGGTCAGCCACTATTGGTTAAGACAAACCCAGCACAACATCATCCCACCCCTGGTCAGCCACTATTGGTTAAGACAAACCTAACAACATCATCCCACCCCTGGTCAGCCACTATTGGTTAAAACAAACCTAACAACATCATCCCACCCCTGGTCAGCTACTATTGGTTTAAAAAGACAAACCTAACACAACATCATCCCACCCCTGGTCAGCTACTATTGGTTTAAAAAGACAAACCTAACACAACATCATCCCACCCCTGGTCAGCCACTATTGGTTTAAAAAGACAAATCAAAAATACTTTCCCCAAAACCTTCCCAATTGAATGTTAACTGTAAAGTAGTTTTACCTGGCAGAAGTATAGCACGAGGAAGTATAGCACGAGGAAGTATAGCACGGGGAAGTATAGCACGGGGAAGTATAGCACGAGGAAGTATAGCACGGGGAAGTATAGCACGAGGAAGTATAGCACGAGGAAGTATAGCACGAGGAAGTATAGCACGAGGAAGTATAGCACGAGGAAGTATAGCACAGGGAAGTATAGCACGAGGAAGTATAGCACGGGGAAGTATAGCACGGGGAAGTATAGCACGAGGAAGTATAGCACGAGGAAGTATAGCACGAGGAAGTAGCTGAGTAGATGCGCAATTAAACCAGCCTGTCTCTTCACAGTGGTAGTGAGGAGGGTCGTGGATCTGACCAGTCTGTCTCTTCACAGTGATAGTGAGGAGGAGAATCTGACCAGTCTGTCTCTTCACAGTGGTAGTGAGGAGGGTCGTGGATCTGTCCAGTCGGTCTCTTCACAGTGATAGTGAGGAGGAGAATCTGACCAGTCGGTCTCTTCAGTGGTAGTGAGGAGGGTCGTGGATCTGACCAGTCGGTCTCTTCACAGTGGTAGTGAGGAGGAGAATCTGACCAGTCGGTCTCTTCAGTGGTAGTGAGGAGGGTCGTGGATCTGACCAGTCGGTCTCTTCACAGTGGTAGTGAGGAGGAGAATCTGACCAGTCAGAGAAAAATAATATCCAAGGCCTGAGGTCATCTGAGGTCATCTGCCTTTGACCTAAAGAGCAGGAACCTGGACTTCAGGTCGGTAATACAGACATTGTCATCCTACAAGAAACATGGTACAAAGGAGATGGACCCACTGGTTGTCCTCTAGGTTACAGAGAGCTGGTAGTCCCATCCACCACACTACCAGGTGGGTGGTATAGAGGAGATGGACCCACTGGTTGTCCTCTAGGTTACAGAGAGCTGGTAGTCCCATCCACCACACTACCAGGTGGGTGGTATAGAGGAGATGGACCCACTGGTTGCCCTCTAGGTTACAGAGAGCTGGTAGTCCCATCCACCACACTACCAGGTGGGTGGTATAGAGGAGATGGACCCACTGGTTGCCCTCTAGGTTACAGAGAGCTGGTAGTCCCATCCACCACACTACCAGGTGGGTGGTATAGAGGAGATGGACCCACTGGTTGCCCTCTAGGTTACAGAGAGCTGGTAGTCCCATCCACCACACTACCAGGTGGGTGGTATAGAGGAGATGGACCCACTGGTTGCCCTCTAGGTTACAGAGAGCTGGTAGTCCCATCCACCACACTACCAGGTGGGTGGTATAGAGGAGATGGACCCACTGGTTGCCCTCTAGGTTACAGAGAGCTGGTAGTCCCATCCACCACACTACCAGGTGGGTGGTATAGAGGAGATGGACCCACTGGTTGCCCTCTAGGTTACAGAGAACTGGTAGTCCCATCCACCACACTACCAGGTGGGTGGTATAGAGGAGCTGGTGATCCAGTAGAACAGAACCACAGTAGAACAGAACCACGTTCACTCAGTGAGCTGGTGATCCAGTAGAACAGAACCACGTTCAGAAACACCTATAAAACAGTTCAGCTGGCATGGTATAATGATGGCCTCCTGGATAGTGATGCTAAGGAAACAAACCATGCGACGCTACTATATCTGGGAGATGAATCAAGAGAGATATTTCTACCTTCATAGTTTCAGAATTAGTCACAGAACACCGGAGGCAGTGTTTCCCCTAGTTAGATATTCAAGGTGGAGTGCGGAGGCCACCAAAACAACACCCGTGGCCTCTGGCTATGGAAGCACAACCAAGACAACACCCGTGGCCCTCTGGCTATGGAAGCACAACCAAGACAACACCCGTGGCCCTCTGGCTATGGAAGCACAACCAAGACAACACCCGTGGCCCTCTGGCTATGGAAGCACAACCAAGACAACACCCGTGGCCCTCTGGCTATGGAAGCACAACCAAGACAACACCCGTGGCCCTCTGGCTATGGAAGCACAACCAAGACAAACACCCGTGGCCCTCTGGCTATGGAAGCACAACCAAGACAAACACCCGTGGCCCTCTGGCTATGGAAGCACAACCAAGACAACACCCGTGGCCCTCTGGCTATGGAAGCACAACCAAGACAACACCCGTGGCCCTCTGGCTATGGAAGCACAACCAAGATTGTCAGACACCAAAACAATCCATCAAAAATAATCAAATTCAGACACATCATCTTTGTTTGAGTTGAACTAGGTGATGAATCTCAGACACATCTTTAAACAAGTGAGAACCCTCTGTATGTATCGAGTTGAACTAGGTAATGAATCGGTCCTGTTAACTTTAAACTAAATAAGATGTTTATCCCTGAACGAGCAGCACACACAGCCACAGAACAGTACTCTAGATGTCATGTGATCATTAGAACCTCTAACAGTACTGAACCTCTAGATGTCATGTGATCATTAGAACCTCCAACAGTACTGAACCTCTAGATGTCATGTGATCATTAGAACCTCCAACAGTACCGAACCTCTAGATGTCATGTGATCATTAGAACCTCCAACAGTACTGTTGTTCTGTACCACTGAACCTCTAGATGTCATGTGATCATTAGAACCTCCAACAGTACTGAACCTCTAGATGTCATGTGATCATTAGAACCTCCAACAGTACTGAACCTCTAGATGTCATGTGATCATTAGAACCTCCAACAGTACTGTTGTTCTGTACCACTGAACCTCTAGATGTCATGTGATCATTAGAACCTCCAACAGTACTGAACCTCTAGATGTCATGTGATCATTAGAACCTCCAACAGTACTGAACCTCTAGATGTCATGTGATCATTAGAACCTCCAACAGTACTGAACTTCTAGATGTCATGTGATCATTAGAACCTCCAACAGTACTGAACCTCTAGATGTCATGTGATCATTAGAACCTCCAACAGTACCGAACCTCTAGATGTCATGTGATCATTAGAACCTCCAACAGTACTGTTGTTCTGTACCACTGAACCTCTAGATGTCATGTGATCATTAGAACCTCCAACAGTACTGAACCTCTAGATGTCATGTGATCATTAGAACCTCCAACAGTACTCTAGATGTCATGTGATCATTAGAACCTCTAGAACCTGTCATGTGATCATTAGAACCTCCAACAGTACTGTTGTTCTGTACCACCGGACCTCTAGATGTCATGTGATCATTAGAACCTCCAACAGTACCGAACCTCTAGATGTCATGTGATCATTAGAACCTCCAACAGTACTGAACCTCTAGATGTCATGTGATCATTAGAACCTCCAACAGTACCGAACCTCTAGATGTCATGTGATCATTAGAACCTCCAACAGTACTGAACCTCTAGATGTCATGTGATCATTAGAACCTCCAACAGTACTGAACCTCTAGATGTCATGTGATCATTAGAACCTCCAACAGTACCGAACCTCTAGATGTCATGTGATCATTAGAACCTCCAACAGTACTGAACCTCTAGATGTCATGTGATCATTAGAACCTCCAACAGTACTGTTGTTCTGTACCACCGGACCTCTAGATGTCATGTGATCATTAGAACCTCCAAAAACAACAACAAGCGTCCTTTATCCTGGAACACAACCAAAACATGGCTGTGTCTGAAATGGCCCACTAGACGCTGGTCAAAGAGCCCGGACAGAGAGGAAAAGGATGCCATTTCAGACGTAGTATAACCACGAACCAGAGCTGGACAAAGAGCCCGGACAGAGGGGAAAAGGATGCCATTTCAGACGTAGTATAACCACGAACCAGAGCTGGTCAAAGAGCCCGGACAGAGGGGAAAAGGATGCCATTTCAGACGTAGTATAACCACGAACCAGAGCTGGACAAAGTGCCTCAGTGTGCTCTGCTCCCGGAGTCCAGTGTTGGGCAGGCAGCTGTGTCAACACAGATGAATATTATCTTTCGGCTAATGACTTCTGTAAATGTTCTCCAGTCAAGTGCATTGTCCAAAACATGACGAATGATGTGTATACAAAGGTATGGGATCTGATGGTCCATCCAGAGACCCCGGAGAGAGGACCCCCGAGAGAGAGAGAGAGAGAGAGAGAGAGAGAGAGAGAGAGAGAGAGAGAGAGAGAGAGAGGACCCCGGAGAGAGAGAGAGAGAGAGAGAGGACCCCGGAGAGAGAGAGAGAGAGAGAGAGAGAGGACCCCGGAGAGAGAGAGAGAGGACCCCGGAGAGAGGAGAGAGAGGACCCCGGAGAGAGAGAGAGGACCCCGGAGAGAGAGAGAGAGGACCCCGGAGAGAGAGAGAGAGGACCCCGGAGAGAGAGAGAGACCCCGGAGAGAGAGAGAGGACCCCGGAGAGAGAGAGACCCCGGAGAGAGAGAGAGAGGACCCCGGAGAGAGAGAGAGGGACCCCGGAGAGAGAGAGAGGACCCCGGAGAGAGAGAGGGACCCCGGAGAGAGAGAGAGGGACCCCGGAGAGAGAGAGAGAGGACCCCGAGAGAGAGAGGAGGACCCCGGAGAGAGAGAGGACCCCGGAGAGAGAGAGAGAGAACCCTGGAGAAAGAGAGAACCCTGGAGAGAGAGAGAACCCTGAGGCCCTGTAGATAGAATACTGAAGCCCATGGGTACCTAGACATAGACTCCTAGTCTCTGGCCTCCGATAGCTGGTTGTTTCATCCTTTTCTCCTCTCCTTTATAATATTTAGGACACCACGAAAAAGGAAACATTATACTAATGCAGAAATAATTACAACAAATATTTTATATCTGTTAAGTGCTGCAACACTATGACCCCATGACCCCAGCCCCGTTTTGACAGTCTAAAAGCAGTAAGATTCCCTTGGTAAACCTCATCTTGATAACCACCTGTACCTTTCACATTACTCTGACAAATCAGCCTAAACAGGCAAAAAGAAATCGCAGATATAGCAGCCTAGGCCCACAGGGTTTATTTAAGCACCAAGGCCCAAGGGGTATGTGGTATATGGCCAATATACCACGGCTAAGGGCTGTTCTTATGTACAACGCAGTGCCTCTGGACACAGCCTTTAACTGTGGTATATTGGTTATATACCCCAGAGGTGCCTGGACACAGCCCTTAGCCGTGGTATGTTGGTTATATACCCCATACCCCAGAGGTGCCTGGACACAGCCTTTAGCTGTGGTATATTGGTTATATACCCCAGAGGTGCCTGGATACAGCCCGTAGCCGTGGTATATTGGTTATATACCCCAGAGGTGCCTGGACACAGCCCTTAGCCGTGGTATATTGGTTATATACCCCAGAGGTGCCTGGATACAGCCCTTAGCCGTGGTATATTGGTTATATACCCCAGAGGTGCCTGGACACAGCCCTTAGCCGTGGTATATTGGTTATATACCCCAGAGGTGCCTGGACACAGCCCTTAGCCGTGGTATATTGGTTATATACCCCAGAGGTGCCTGGATACAGCCCTTAGCCGTGGTATATTGGTTATATACCCCAGAGGTGCCTGGATACAGCCCTTAGCCGTGGTATATTGGTTATATACCCCAGAGGTGCCTGGACACAGCCCTTAGCCGTGGTATATTGGTTATATACCCCAGAGGTGCCTGTACACAGCCCTTAGCCGTGGTATATTGGTTATATACCCCAGAGGTGCCTGGACACAGCCCTTAGCCGTGGTATATTGGTTATATACCCCAGAGGTGCCTGGACACAGCCCTTAGCCGTGGTATATTGGCTATATACCCCAGAGGTGCCTGGACACAGCCCTTAGCCGTGGTATATTGGTTATATACCCCAGAGGTGCCTGGATACAGCCCTTAGCCGTGGTATATTGGTTATATACCCCATACCCCAGAGGTGCCTGGACACAGCCCTTAGCCGTGATATATTGGTTATATACCCCAGAGGTGCCTGGATACAGCCCTTAGCCGTGGTATATTGGTTATATACCCCAGAGGTGCCTGGACACAGCCCTTAGCCGTGGTATATTGGTTATATACCCCATACCCCAGAGGTGCCTGGACACAGCCCTTAGCCGTGGTATATTGGTTATATACCCCATACCCCAGAGGTGCCTGGATACAGCCCTTAGCCGTGGTATATTGGTTATATACCCCATAACCCAGAGGTGCCTGGATACAGCCCTTATCCGTGGTATATTGGTTATATACCCGAGGTGCCTGGACACAGCCCTTAGCCGTGGTATATTGGTTATATACCCCATACCCCAGAGGTGCCTGGACACAGCCCGTAGCCGTGGTATATTGGTTATATACCCCAGAGGTGCCTGGATACAGCCCTTAGCCGTGGTATATTGGTTATATACCCCATACCCCAGAGGTGCCTGGACACAGCCCTTAGCCGTGATATATTGGTTATATACCCCATATCCCAGAGGTGCCTGGACACAGCCCTTAGCCGTGGTATATTAGTTATATACCCCAGAGGTGCCTGGATACAGCCCTTAGCCGTGGTATATTGGTTATATACCCCAGAGGTGCCTGGATTCAGCCCTTAGCCGATCTACAGAATACAGGCTACGGCAGCGTGCCATAGATCTACAGAATACAGGCTACGGCAGTGTGCCATGGTTCAACAACCCCAGTCCTGTATGATTGAATTACTTTGGTAACCCTGATATAGAAATGGTGAAGAAACGTGCAGATATTCTGATCCATTTATAATGTATACAACTACCGTAGGCCTACCTTCTCTCGGTCTCTCGGGTAGGGATTTCACCGGTCCAATCTGCCGCAGCTGAAAAACTTTGCGCACTTCATCACAGCTCGTTAGACTTCCCGAAATCAGCCCGACACAAGCAGTAACAAACAAACAACACAGCATCTTTTGTCGTCCCGTTTTCAAATCCAGGTTGATGTTACTCAAAAACCCCCTATCTAATATTAAAGTTATGAACATTCCTAACAGACCGCCATTCCTTCGATCACAACATCCACATTTCCAAGGTTCCCTGGATCTGCGACGGTACTTTTCAATGATGGAAAAATTGCCTTTAATAAAATGTTCTAAAAACAATCAAATCCTGAATGAAGTTACAACAGGAGTCGTTGAAAGAGTCATGGGACTGTAGAAGAACTCAACCGCAGCGTGTTGAGCAACTTGGCGCGACTGGAGCCGTCAATGGAATGGGCGGAACCATACCTGAGGAGACAGAACCACTGGAGAACTCTACAACAGTGGGGTGCAGCGCCATCTCGTGGACAAACCTGGGAGCGGCGGCCTAAAACATCTCCAAAACAATTAGTATTGTAGTCTACTACAGCATGGCTATACGTTACAATGCAACAAACCGTTTGGTACAAGGTTATGGATGACAACGTTTCTATCGAGTTCCATCGGCCGACTAAACGCCTTTTGGGCCATAGGTATGTATGAGCGTTATGGTGTCCAAATTACCCACAGGTGATTCTGTAAATTACCCACAGGTGATTCTGTAAATTACCCACAGGTGATTCTGTAAATTACCCACAGGTGATTCTGTAAATTACCCACAGGTGATTCTGTAAATTACCCACAGGTGATTCTGTAAATTACCCACAGGTGATTCTGTAAATTACCCACAGGTGATTCTGTAAACTACCCACAGGTGATTCTGTAAACTACCCACAGGTGATTCTGTAAACTACCCACAGGTGATTCTGTAAACTACCCACAGGTGATTCTGTAAACTACCCACAGGTGATTCTGTAAACTACCCACAGGTGATTCTGTAAACTACCCACAGGTGATTCTGTAAACTACCCACAGGTGAATCTGTAAACTACCCACAGGTGAATCTGTAAACTACCCACAGGTGAATCTGTAAACTACCCACAGGTGAATCTGTAAACTACCCACAGGTGAATCTGTAAATTACCCACAGGTGATTCTGTAAACTACCCACAGGTGATTCTGTAAATTACCCACAGGTGAATCTGTAAATTACCCACAGGTGAATCTGTAAACTACAGAGTCAATGTGGAGGCTATATACAGGGGGTACCGGTAATAATATAATAATATATGCCATTTAGCAGACGCTTTTATCTAAAGCGACTTACAGTCATGTGTGCATACATTCTACGTATGGGTGGTCCCGGGAATCGAACCCACTACCCTGGCGTTACAAGCGCCATGCTCTACCACCTGAGCTACAGAAAGACTGAGTCAATGTGAGACTATATACAGGGGGTACCGGTACAGAGTCAATGTGGAGGCTATATACAGGGTGTTACGGTACAGAGTCAATGTGGAGGCTATATACAGGGGGTACCGGTACAGAGTCAATGTGAGACTATATACAGGGGGTACCGGTACAGAGTCAATGTGGAGGCTATATACAGGGGGCACCAGTACAGAGTCAACGTGGAGGCTATATACAGGGGGCACCAGTACAGAGTCAACATGGAGGCTATATACAGGGGGTACCAGTACAGAGTCAACGTGGAGGCTATATACAGGGGGTACCAGTACAGAGTCACAGAGTCAATGTGGCTAGGCTATATAAGGGAGGCTGTATACAGGGGGTACCAGAGAGTCAATGTGGAGGCTATATACAGGGGGAGGCTACTGGTACAGAGTCAATGTGGAGGCTATATACAGGGGTACCAGTACAGAGTCAATGTGGAGACTATATACAGGGGTACCGGTACAGAGTCAATGTGGAGGCAATATATACAGGGGTACAGAGTCAATATGGAGGCAATATATACAGGGGGTACCAGTACAGAGTCAATGTGGAGGCTATATACAGGGGTACCAGTACAGAGTCAATGTGGAGGCTATATACAGGGGTACTGGTACAGAGTCAATGTGGAGGCTATATACAGGGTGTTACGGTACAGAGTCAATGTGGAGGCTATATACAGGGGTACCAGTACTGAGTCAATGTGGAGGCTATATACAGGGTCAATGTGTTACGGTACAGAGTCAATGTGGAGGCTATATACAGGGGGTACCGAGTCAATGTGGAGGCTATATACAGGGGTACTGAGTCAATGTGGAGGCTATATACAGTACAGTACAGAGTCAGTGGAGGCTATATACAGGGGTACCGACAGTCAATGTGGAGGCTATATACAGGGGTACCAGTACTGAGTCAATGTGGAGGCTATATACAGGGGTACCAGTACTGAGTCAATGTGGAGGCTATATACAGGGGGTACCAGTACTGAGTCAATGTGGAGGCTATATACAGGGGTGTACCAGTACTGAGTCAATGTGGAGGCTATATACAGGGGTACCAGTACTGAGTCAATGTGGAGGCTATATACAGGGGTACCAGTACTGAGTCAATGAGTCAATGGAGGCTATATACAGGGGTACCAGTACTGAGTCAATGTGGAGGCTATATACAGGGGTACCAGTACTGAGTCAATGTGGAGGCTATATACAGGGGGTACCAGTACTGAGTCAATGTGGAGGCTATATACAGGGGTACTGAGTCAATGTGGAGGCTACAGGGGTGAGTCAATGTGGAGGCTATATACAGGGGGTACCGAGTCAATGTGGAGGCTATATACAGGGGTACCCCTACATCCAATCACATCTCGAGAAGCAGGCTGGACATAACCTATCTGAACATCCCAACATCCCACCACCCCAACATCCAATCACATCTACACATTTCAAATCAAAGCACAATGGAAACGGGAAGCTAATTTACATGGAAACTTTATTTTGAGACAAAACCACAGCATGAAACAATTCCTCACCATATGGACGGACCCATTTAAGCTCCGACAATCAATCTACCATTTAGAAAACTACCTCTTCATTCATTAAAAACAAATCTAGAAAAAAACAGAATCATGAGACAGAAAACATACAAGTCTCATTTTTGGTAAATATATGTTTCATTCATTCATTTCAAACATGCATCAAGCAGTTACTGCTTTAGCAGCAGGTTCAAAGAGTAGGAGCACCATCTCCTCCATCCTAAACAGGCAGTTACTGCTTTAGCAGCAGGTTCAAAGAGTAGGAGCACCATCTCCTCCATCCTAAACAGGCAGTTACTGCTTTAGCAGCAGGTTCAAAGAGTAGGAGCACCATCTCCTCCATCCTAAACAGGCAGTTACTGCTTTAGCAGCAGGTTCAAAGAGTAGGAGCACCATCTCCTCCATCCTAAACAGGCAGTTACTGCTTTAGCAGCAGGTTCAAAGAGTAGGAGCACCATCTCCTCCATCCTAAACAGGCAGTTACTGCTTTAGCAGCAGGTTCAAAGAGTAGGAGCACCATCTCCTCCATCCTAAACAGGCAGTTACTGCTTTAGCAGGTTCAAAGCACCATCTCCTCCATCCTAAACAGGCAGTTACTGCTTTAGCAGCAGGTTCAAAGAGTAGGAGCACCATCTCCTCCATCCTAAACAGGCAGTTACTGCTTTAGCAGGTTCAAAGAGTAGGAGCACCATCTCCTCCATCCTAAACAGGCAGTTACTGCTTTAGCAGCAGGTTCAAAGAGTAGGAGCACCATCTCCTCCATCCTAAACAGGCAGTTACTGCTTTAGCAGCAGGTTCAAAGAGTAGGAGCACCATCTCCTCCATCCTAAACAGGCAGTTACTGCTTTAGCAGCAGGTTCAAAGAGTAGGAGCACCATCTCCTCCATCCTAAACAGGCAGTTACTGCTTTAGCAGCAGGTTCAAAGAGTAGGAGCACCATCTCCTCCATCCTAAACAGGCAGTTACTGCTTTAGCAGGTTCAAAGCACCATCTCCTCCATCCTAAACAGGCAGTTACTGCTTTAGCAGCAAGTTCAAAGAGTAGGAGCACCATCTCCTCAACCCTAAACAGGCAGTTACTGCTTTAGCAGGTTCAAAGAGTAGGAGCACCATCTCCTCCATCCTAAACAGGCAGTTACTGCTTCAGCAGGTTCAAAGAGTAGGAGCACCATCTCCTCCATCCTAAACAGGCAGTTACTGCTTCAGCAGGTTCAAAGAGTAGGAGCACCATCTCCTCAATCCTAAACAGGCAGTTACTGCTTCAGCAGCTTCAACAGAGTAGGAGCACCATCTCCTCAATCCTAAACAGGCCGGGACAAGTGCAATACCTTCAGACTAACAGCACTGACACCCCTCCCAACCTGACCAGGACAGGGACTGACTTCTACAGATACAACCAGACAGGGACTGACTTCTACAGCTACAACCCAACCTGACAGGGACTGACTTCTACAGTTACAACCCAACCAGACAGGGACTGACTTCTACAGCTACAACCCAACCAGACAGGGACAGACTTCTACAGCTACAACCCAACCAGACAGGGACTGACTTCTACAGCTACAACCCAACCAGACAGGGACTGACTTCTACAGCTACAACCCAACCAGACAGGGACTGACTTCTACAGCTACAACCCAACAGGGACTGACTTCTACAGTTACAACCCAACCTGACAGGGACAGACTTCTACAGTTACAACCCAACAGGGACTGACTTCTACAGTTACAACCCAACAGGGACTGACTTCTACAGTTACAACCCAACAGGGACTGACTTCTACAGTTACAACCCAACAGGGACTGACTTCTACAGTTACAACCCAACCAGACAGGGACTAACTTCTACAGCTACAACCAGACAGGGACTGACTTCTACAGTTACAACCCAACCCAACAGGGACTGACTTCTACAGCTACAACCCAACAGGGACTGACTTCTACAGCTACAACCCAACCCAACAGGGACTGACTTCTACAGTTACAACCCGACAGGGACTGACTTCTACAGTTACAACCCGACAGGGACTGACTTCTACAGTTACAACCCGACAGGGACTGACTTCTACAGTTACAACCCGACAGGGACTGACTTCTACAGTTACAACCCGACAGGGACTGACTTCTACAGTTACAACCCGACAGGGACTGACTTCTACAGTTACAACCCAACAGGGACTGACTTCTACAGTTACAACCCAACAGGGACTGACTTCTACAGTTACAACCCAACAGGGACTGACTTCTACAGTTACAACCCAACAGGGACTGACTTCTACAGTTACAACCCAACCAGACAGGGACTGACTTCTACAGTTACAACCCGACAGGGACTGACTTCTACAGTTACAACCCAACAGGGACTGACTTCTACAGTTACAACCCAACAGGGACTGACTTCTACAGTTACAACCCAACCAGACAGGGACTGACTTCTACAGTTACAACCCAACAGGGACTGACTTCTACAGTTACAACCCAACAGGGACTGACTTCTACAGTTACAACCCAGACAGGGACTGACTTCTACAGTTACAACCCAACCCAACAGGGACTGACTTCTACAGTTACAACCCAACCCAACAGGGACTGACTTCTACAGTTACAACCCAACCAGACAGGGACTAACTTCTACAGCTACAACCAGACAGGGACTGACTTCTACAGCTACAACCAGACAGGGACTGACTTCTACAGTTACAACCCAACAGGGACTGACTTCTACAGTTACAACCCAACCCAACAGGGACTGACTTCTACAGCTACAACCCAACAGGGACTGACTTCTACAGCTACAACCCGACAGGGACTGACTTCTACAGCTACAACCCGACAGGGACTGACTTCTACAGCTACAACCCGACAGGGACTGACTTCTACAGCTACAACCCAACCCGACCGGGACTGATTTCTAGTTACAATATAACCTGATTGGGTCTTATACTTAAAACAGATAATACCACCAGTCAAGCATCTTTTGAGTCATTTTGAAAAGTGATGCAGAACAGAGACAACTACAGAATAGTTCTAGAAAACACCATTCGAATAGTCTTGAGTCGCTGAAAAGTGCCACATTAAATCCATCGTCATACAGGGCCAGAAAGACAAACGGTTCATCACGGCTGGAGGTCAAGTCACTGCTCAGTCAGTTTTGCATGGATTTGCACAGCAAAACGTTTGTTTAAAGCAGGATGCAAAGCAGCAAAACTGACCGAGGAACAGCGATGATGGATGTGTGGTTTGAGTTGGTGGTTGGGTTTGAAGAAGCGTCCTTCCATAACGAATGGGCTGCAACACAGACAGCAGTACTGGAAGTGCTCACATTGCAGTAGATGGAGAAAATATACTACCTGCACTATAAGCACTTTAATACTGCTGAAACCAAAATCTAGTCAACCGTTGGTCTGATTGGAGACAGGCTGGGGACAGAGACTGGGGACAGAGGCTCAGGACAGTGGGATGGTCTTTAGCACCTCGTCAACCATTGGTCTGATTGGAGACAGGCTGGGTAGAGGCTGGGGACAGTGGGATGGTCTTTAGCACCTCGTCAACCATTGGTCTGATTGGAGACAGGCTGGGACAGTAGAGGCTGGGGACAGACTCAGGTAGGGAGACTCAGGACAGTGGGGACAGAGGCTCAGGACAGTGGGATGGTCTTTAGCACCTCGTCAACCATTGGTCTGATTGGAGACAGGCTGGGTAGAGGCTGGGGACAGAGGCTCAGGACAGTGGGATGGTCTTTAGCACCTCGTCAACCATTGGTCTGATTGGAGACAGGCTGGGTAGAGGCTGGGGACAGTGGGATGGTCTTTAGCACCTCGTCAACCATTGGTCTGATTGGAGAAAGGCTGGGTAGAGGCTGGGGACAGAGGCTCAGGACAGAGGCTCAGGACAGAGGCTCAGGACAGTGGGATGGTGTGGGGGTGACCAGGTAGCTGGACGCTCAGGACAGTGGGATGGTGTGGGGGTGACCAGGTAGCTGGAGACTCTTGGGGTGAGGGTGAGGACAGTGGGATGGTGGTGTGGGGGTGACCAGGTAGCTGGAGACTCAGGACAGTGGGATGGTGTGGGGGGTGACCAGGTAGCTGGAGACTCAGGACAGTGGGATGGTCTTGTGGGGGTGACCAGGTAGCTGGAGGGTTGGATGGTCTTGGGGTGAGGGTCAGGACAGTGGGATGGTGGGTTGGATGGTCTTGGAGGGTGGGGGGTGACCAGGTAGCTGGACGCTTGGATGGTCTTGGGGTGAGGACAGTGGGATGGTGGTCTTGGGGGGGTGACCAGGTAGCTGGAGGGTTGGATGGTCTTGGTGTGAGGGTGACCAGGTAGCTGGAGGCTCAGGGCAGTGGGATGGTCTTGGGGTGACCAGGTAGCTGGAGGGTTGGATGGTCTTGGGGTGACCAGGTAGCTGGAGGGTTGGATGGTCTTGGGGTGACCAGGTAGCTGGAGGGTTGGATGGTCTTGGGGTGAGGGTGACTAGGTAGCTGGAGGGTTGGATGGTCTTGGGGTGACCAGGTAGCTGGAGGGTTGGATGGTCTTGGGGTGAGGGTGACTAGGTAGCTGGAGGGTTGGATGGTCTTGGGGTGAGGGTGACTAGGTAGCTGGAGGGTTGGATGGTCTTGGGGTGAGGGTGACTAGGTAGCTGGAGGGTTGGATGGTCTTGGGGTGAGGGTGACCGGGTAGCTGGAGGGTTGGATGGTCTTGGGGACTAGGTAGCTGGAGGGTTGGATGGTCTTGGGGTGAGGGTGACCAGGTAGCTGGAGGGTTGGATGGTCTTGGGGTGAGGGTGACTAGGTAGCTGGAGGGTTGGATGGTCTTGGGGTGAGGGTGACTAGGTAGCTGGAGGGTTGGATGGTCTTGGGGTGAGGGTGACTAGGTAGCTGGAGGGTTGGATGGTCTTGGGGTGAGGGTGACCAGGTAGCTGGAGGGTTGGATGGTCTTGGGGTGAGGGTGACCAGGTAGCTGGAGGGTTGGATGGTCTTGGGGTGAGGGTGACCAGGTA
The DNA here is from genome assembly GCF_021184085.1 of Oncorhynchus gorbuscha. Taxonomy (NCBI): domain Eukaryota; kingdom Metazoa; phylum Chordata; class Actinopteri; order Salmoniformes; family Salmonidae; genus Oncorhynchus; species Oncorhynchus gorbuscha. The sequence continues at coordinate 102,772 of NW_025745967.1, read as the reverse complement.
GCTGGAGGGTTGGATGGTCTTGGGGTGAGGGTGACCAGGTAGCTGGAGGGTTGGATGGTCTTGGGGTGAGGGTGACTAGGTAGCTGGAGGGTTGGATGGTCTTGGGGTGAGGGTGACTAGGTAGCTGGAGGGTTGGATGGTCTTGGGGTGAGGGTGACTAGGTAGCTGGAAGAACAAGCCTCTGTCAGTTTTGCATAGATTTGCACAACTCATTTTTACTTGTAATGCAACTATGCAAAACTAGCAGAGAACTGCAATAAAAATCCAGGGAGTGATCTTGTTTGGTGGGATGTTAGTTAGACCCTTATGCCAGAAGGGGCACTTAGGGCAGTAGGTGCTAGTCTATGTCACTATCTGCACTAGATGCACCTTAGCACAAAGATATCATGAAGTCAAGTCAAACCATCAGAGCCTGGTCCAAGCAGGGTTAGGGTTCACCAGGGGTCAGCGGTATTACTAGAAGTTCCCCCAGAAGTGCACTCCATGCCTCCTCCTGGCCCAAGCAGGGTTAGGGTTCACCAGGGGTCAGCGGTATTGCTAGAAGTGCCTCCAGGTCCTGGCCCAAGCAGGGTTAGGGTTCACCAGGGGTCAGCGGTATTGCTAGAAGTGCCTCCAGGTCCTGGTCCAAGCAGGGTTAGGGTTCACCAGGGGTCAGCGGTATTACTAGAAGTGCCTCCAGGTCCTGGTCCAAGCAGGGTTAGGGTTCAGGGTTCACCAGGGGTCAGCGGTATTGCTAGAAGTGCCTCCAGGTCCTGGTCCAAGCAGGGTTAGGGTTCACCAGGGGTCAGCGGTATTGCTAGAAGTGCCTCCAGGTCCTGGCCCAAGCAGGGTTAGGGTTCACCGGGGGTCAGCGTCAGCGGTATTGCTAGAAGTGCCTCCATTGCAGTAGATATTCCATAGCACTACCTGCACTGTAAGCACTTTGACAACACAGCGACAGACAATTAAACCAGGCCTTCTATATCTTCCATCTTCTTCACGACGAAACAAATCTCCAAAATAACCATTTTCCTCACACAAAAAAAACCACACCCCAAGTGTTGATGGTAGAAGTCCAGGTTTCACAACTTCGGAAGAAGAAAGCAGCATCCTGAAATCACAAAGAACGGTCGTTATGAACACGTGACGACACAGTATAAACGTAGTGTGTTATTGACACACCTCTCTGAAGACAACACGAGGCGATGTTTCCCCATTCAGCCAGGCTACTTCCAGTGCCGTCTATGGGAAGCCACCATGCCATGTTCGCTAGCTATCTACAGCAACATTTCTAGCTGCATCAATGGCCGGTCTCTTGTAAAACATACAACTTTATGAGCTATATATAAAAAATAGAAAAAGCACCCAACAGTGACTTATCACTTAAGTTTAATTCAAATGTGTCAATCGGTAGTTGAAATGTTATGATTAATTGTTAACCATGAGTCTTTTCTTTAGTTCTACTGTATTATTGACTGTATGTTTGTTTTACTCCATGTGTAACTCTGTGTTGCTGTATGTGTCACACTGCTTTGCTTTATCTTGGTCAGGTCTCAGTTGTAAATGAGAACTTGTTCTCAACTAGCCCTACCTGGTTAAATAAAAGGTGAAATAAATTTTTTACAAGTGGATATATTTCTTTCTCCCCTTCCACGTTTTATTTATTAATACATAGTGAATAATAATAATATTATTATAATATATAAATAAATAAACCGCGCAGCTTGCAGCCCGCTTTTCTGTGGGTCTTCTGCGCCAGTCTGTCCACCCTTCCCCCATAGTCTTAACATGGAGTCCGCAACAAACAAAACCTTTTTTAGTAATATTTACTATAAAAACAACTACCACCTGTGTTTATTCAGGAGGCAGATAGCTAATGCATGCAACCAGGCGTCTAGGTATGCAACAGATTTGAGTTCCCCGTGTAAAATATCAGACCTATGGGAGAAAGTGGTGGGGAACTTTTATGTGAATATGGTTTCACAAACCAGTCTGGCTAGTTAGCCTTTAGCAACTACCTTTAGCAACTACCTTTAGCAACTACCTTTAGCAACTAGTTAGCCTTTAGCAACTAGTTAGCCTTTAGCAACTACCTTTAGCAACTAGTTAGCCTTTAGCAACTAGTTAGCCTTTAGCAAATAGTTAGCCTTTAGCAAATAGTTAGCCTTTAGCAAATAGTTAGCCTTTAGCAAATAGTTAGCCTTTAGCAAATAGTTAGCCTTTAGCAAATAGTTAGCCTTTAGCAACTGTGTTGTTTTGGACATTTAACCTAACATTAGCCATCTATTACTACAACAACAGCAAACTAAAATACCTTGCAAAACTTACAACACAGAAAGTACATCTTTTAAATAAATAAAAAACACACAAATGAAAAGCTAATTTGTCAAACTAGTTTAACTAGTTTGTTCGGCTAATAAGTTGCTGCTAGCTAACACGTTAGCCTAGCCACATAACTTGTTACTGGTATCTAAAACCAGGGGACTCATTTAGCACAAAGCTACATGTTATACGGTACGAGTTGCCCTCGGTTACGTGTGTGATTTATAGTCATTTCACCGGTTAGATTATTATTATTATTAGTTAAACATTGTATAAAGCAGTAGCTACCAACTTGGCTAAGCTAACTAGCTTAAGAAACCCTGCGGCCTAAAACTGCCCCATGTGCTGCTGCTTTGTTCTGGGGAGACACTAACACACATAATACAGATTCAAACATAACAAATAAAACGCTTTCATCCAATACAATTATTATTCCCGTTAAAAACTTTATTTCTTTTTAAACTACAAAAAAAAAGTGTATAATAGTGTAAGTAGATAAAAAGTTGGAATAAATCAGTCTAACTAAGGCACTGAGAGAGACCAAACACGCTTTTCAAATCTCCCTCATTCTCAACTATGGAGGAGAGAGAGGACTGCCATGCGACACTTACTACACTGATTATAACTCACCAACTTCTCCCTTTTAGGACACTGAAACGCACATCTAAGCATGGACAGCTATACCATTTAAAAATATATATATGTTTCCCCACCCCACTAAATATGTATAGTGCTCAAAAAGATAAATAAGAGTTGCTTGCCAATAACATGCGTTCAGCAAGACACTCACCGCTGAAATCCACCATCTTCGCTCAGTTGCCTGGATCTACCGTTGAATGTGGGTGGAGGAAAACCCCAAATAAATACACATCTAGCAACTGCTTCGTACACTTTTAACATGGACTAGGAAATATGTGACAACACTGGGGAGCACATGTGTCTCTACCGCTGTACTTGTGGGATAGTATTGAGGGTTTAGGAAAGTGGCGCTCTGTCGGTCCCCATGTGGGCGAATGAAGGGCGGTTCCCGTTGAACGTAAATATCTAGATATTACAACCCCCCTCAACTCTCTCATTCACATCAACTACGGTGCTTCCGATCCCACCCTCACACAGACGGACTGAACTATCTATTTATATCAGCCTTTTATATTCTATTACACTGGTCTGAACTATCTATTTCTATCAGCCTTTTATATTCTATTACACTGGGCTGAACTATCTATTTCTATCAGCCTTTTATATTCTATTACACTGGGCTGAACTATCTATTTCTATCAGCCTTTTATCTTCTATTACACTGGGCTGAACTATCTATTTCTATCAGCCTTTTATATTCTATTACACTGGGCTGAACTATCTATTTCTATCAGCCTTTTATCTTCTATTACACTGGGCTGAACTAACTATTTCTATCAGCCTTTTATCTTCTATTACACTGGGCTGAACTATCTATTTCTATCAGCCTTTTATCTTCTATTACACTGGGCTGAACTATCTATTTCTATCAGCCTTTTATCTTCTATTACACTGGGCTGAACTATCTATTTCTATCAGCCTTTTATCTTCTATTACACTGGGCTGAACTATCTATTTCTATCAGCCTTTTATATTCTATTACACTGGGCTGAACTATCTATTTCTATCAGCCTTTTATATTCTATTACACTGGGCTGAACTTTTTTCTATCAGCCTTTTATCTTCTATTACACTGGGCTGATCTATCTATTTCTATCAGCCTTTTATATTCTATTACACTGGGCTGAACTATCTATTTCTATCAGCCTTTTATATTCTATTACACTGGGCTGAACTACACTACAATGCATTTTGGAAACAAGATACTTTCCAGAGCTGTAATTTGTATTTTCAAAATACAAAAAAATACTTTTCTATACCGTTTTTATTTTCAAGCGGTTCACATTTTGTGGCCCCCTTTCAACCTGAATTACTATCAGAAATCGGACAGATATTGATTGAACTGGATTTTGATGGCACTATGGTGTGATAAGAGCTTCATGCTAAATTAACTAAATATACATGGAAATGTATTTTAAAAATGAACAATTGCAAAGCATGCTGAGTATTATTCTAATGAGTTCTGCCACAAAACAAGGCCAATAATAATACCCACTGTGCTTTTCACTTCATTTTGGTGTGTTCATTTTCAATTATAAACTGTGTGGTTCCAGCTCTGAATGCTGATTGGCTGACAGCCGTGGTATATCAGACCATATACCACAAATATGACAAAACATGTATTTTTACTGCTCTATTTATAATAGCAATAAGGCACCTCGAGTGACAAATAAAGTTTGATTAGATTTTTATGGCCAATATACCACGGCTAAGGGCTGTGCCCAGGCACTCCACAATGCGTCGTGCTGAAGAACAGCCCTTAGCCGTGGTATATTGGCCATAAAAATCTAATCAAACTTTATTTGTCACTCGAGTACAACCATTGTAGACCTTACCGTGAAATGCGTACTTTACAAGCCCTTAACCAAGAGCGCAGTTCAAGAATTTAGCACATCCCCCCCGTGCCTTATTGCTTTTAAATATACATTTAGGTCATTTAACAGACAATCTTCTCCAGAGTGACTTAGTTAGAGAAACAACAACATAGCACAGTCAAAGCATGTACAACGTTTATGACACCGTTACTGAGAATGTTGTTGCTGTTTTTATATAGCCAAGTCAGTTAAGTATAATGCATTATTTACATTGACAGCCTACCCCGGCCAAACCCGGATGACGCTCGACCAATTGTGTGCCGCCCTATGGGGACACCCAATCACGGCCGGATGTGATACAGCCTGGATTCCAAACAGTGACTGTAGTGATGCCAATGCACTGAGTTGCAGTGCTTAACACCGCTGCGCCACTCGGGCTGTTCTGGTCGGGCTGGCAACTTGCAATTCTATTTGTGTATTTTAAAATACAAAATACATGTATTTTAATTAAATAAATGACACAATTCAAAAGTATTTTATAGTTTATTTTTGATACATTGATCTTTATGGTATATTGTCATTTTTGCCCATCCCTGCCCTCAGCAAATTTTGCTATCTGGGATCCTTGGGACATTCCCATTGACGTTAAAATGTAAAACGATTATTATGCTTTAGGGTCGAGAAGTCCCAAGGCTTTAGGGTCGAGAAGTCCCAAGGCTTTAGGGTCGAGAAGTCCTAAGGCTTTAGGGTCGAGAAGTCCCAAGGGTTTAGGGTCGAGAAGTCCCAAGGCTTTAGAGAAGTCCCAAGGCTTTAGGGGGTTTAGGGTCGAGAAGTCCCAAGGCTTTAGGGTCGAGAAGTCCCAAGGGTTTAGGGTCGAGAAGTCCCAAGGCTTTAGGGTCGAGAAGTCCCAAGGGTTTAGGGTCCCAAGGCTTTAGGGTCGAGAAGTCCCAAGGGTTTTAGGGTCGAGTCCCAAGTCCCAAGGGTTTAGGGTCGAGAAGTCCCAAGGCTTTAGGGTCGAGAAGTCCCAAGGCTTTAGGGTCGAGAAGTCCCAAGGCTTTAGGGTCGAGAAGTCCCAAGGGTTTAGGGTCGAGAAGTCCCAAGGCTTTAGGGTCGAGAAGTCCCAAGGCTTTAGGGTCGAGAAGTCCCAAGGCTTTAGGGTCGAGAAGTCCCAAGGGTTTAGGGTCGAGAAGTCCCAAGGCTTTAGGGTCGAGAAGTCCCAAGGCTTTCCCAGGGTCGAGAAGTCCCAAGGCTTTAGGGTCGAGAAGTCCCAAGGGTTTAGGGTCGAGAAGTTTTAGGGTCGAGAAGTCCCCCAAGGGTTTAGGGTCGAGAAGTCCCAAGGGTTTAGGGTCGAGAAGTCCCAAGGCTTTAGGGTCGAGGCTTTAGGGTCGAGAAGTCCCAAGGCTTTAGGGTCGAGAAGTCCCAAGGCTTTAGGGTCGAGAAGTCCCAAGGGTTTAGGGTCGAGAAGTCCCAAGGGTTTAGGGTCGAGAAGTCCCAAGGCTTTAGGGTCGAGAAGTCCCAAGGGTTTAGGGTCGAGAAGTCCCAAGGCTTTAGGGTCCCAAGGCTTTAGAAGTCCCAAGGCTTTAGGGTCGAGAAGTCCCAAGGCTTTAGGGTCGAGAAGTCCCAAGGCTTTAGGGTCGAGAAGTCCCAAGGCTTTAGGGTCGAGAAGTCCCAAGGCTTTAGGGTCGAGAAGTCCCGGAAGTCCCAAGGCTTTAGGGTCGAGAAGTCCCAAGGCTTTAGGGTCGAGAAGTCCCAAGGCTTTAGGGTCGAGAAGTCCCAAGGCTTTAGGGTCGAGAAGTCCCAAGGCTTTAGGGTCGAGAAGTCCCAAGGCTTTAGGGTCGAGAAGTCCCAAGGGTTTAGGGTCGAGAAGTCCCAAGGCTTTAGGGTCGAGAAGTCCCAAGGCGTTAGGGTCGAGAAGTCCCAAGGCTTTAGGGTCGAGAAGTCCCAAGGCTTTAGGGTCGAGAAGTCCCAAGGGTTTAGGGTCGAGAAGTCCCAAGGGTTTAGGGTCGAGAAGTCCCAAGGCTTTAGGGTCGAGAAGTCCCAAGGGTTTAGGGTCGAGAAGTCCCAAGGGTTTAGGGTCGAGAAGTCCCAAGGATTCCTCAGCCAAATCCCCAAAAATGAGTAGTAGCCAAATTAGTTAGACAGAAAATTACCTAACTGAGTGGATGCGTGTTTTTAAATTTACAATCTGCAAACAACACATTAGATATATTTAAAACGAATGTATATTCAATCGGATTGTTGTGTGATTTGTTTAACATTTGGATAAAATAGTTTCGTAACAAATAATAACAAAATAATGTGTCGCTGGAAATGGCAACATCTGACGTGGTTTGTTCCCAAACGTTGATTTCCCACGAATAACATAGTGGCGAAATAACTAGAAAAACGTGCAAAAACAGAGTTATGATGAATTACAAAGGAGTTTGAAATCTGAAAATGTGCTGTACAGCCTGGATTCGATCCAAATACAATTAAATTATAATCCCGCCAGCCTCCTTCTGTAGCTCAGTTGGTAGAGCATGGCGCTTGTAACGCCAGGGTAGTGGGTTCGATTCCCGGGACCACCCATACGTAGAATGTATGCACACATGACTGTAAGTCGCTTTGGATAAAAGCGTCTGCTAAATGGCATATATATACGAGGTTGACATATTTATCCAATTGCCCAATCTCAATCCCATGTTTATCAATTTGCACCAATGTGTTTTGATTTGCTTAAAATATAGATATGTTTAAATGACATGATCCATCTTCTAAATTTGACGCAATTATAATCATTATTGACAGTTATCTTCCATCATGTCTTCTTCACAATTGACATTGTGTGGTCATTTTCAAATCATACTTAGAAATGCATAATTATAGTGTAAATCCTAGGAACACCATGTCAATTGTAAAAAAAACGGTCTTATTATTTGTTAAAGGTTTTATTATTTGTGAACCGGCCGTCAAACATTCTACTAGACCACCACTAGAGGGTCTCAGTAAACCGAGGAACGAATCGAGCTTCTCTGTCAGACGCACTCAAACAGCATCCCATCTTACCACGTGTCCTCAAACAGCATCCCACCTACCACCACATCGTGAATGTTATTTCACAATACCCCTGTTCCTCCTTCCTTTGCTAAATATGCCAGTGAGAGATCCAGAGATGGAGGGAGAAGTGTGTATTATTCACGATTCATTTAAAAATGGTCCTCTTTATTCCAGACTGCTGTTATTGATTATTGACCAATGAATAGGAACTTATTTTCCTGTAATTTAATATTCACACATTTTTTAAAAATGGTCTCAATTACATTATGTCTTTCATATAAAGCCTGTCCACTTTGAACCTCAAGTTATTTGGACTTCACACTGTTTCATCTCCTCTGGCAGTATCGTGGCAGTATTGTGGCAGTATTGTGGCAGTATTGTGGCAGTATCGTGGCAGTATCGTGGCAGTATTGTGGCAGTATTATGGCAGTATTGTGGCAGTATTATGGCAGTATTGTGGCAGTACTGTGGCAGTATTGTGGCAGTATTATGGCAGTATTGTGGCAGTATTGTGGCAGTATTATGGCAGTATTGTGGCAGTATTATGGCAGTATTGTGGCAGTATTATGGCAGTATTGTGGCAGTATTGTGGCAGTATTGTGGCAGTATTGTGGCAGTATCGTGGCAGTATTGTGGCAGTATCGTGGCAGTATTGTGGCAGTATCGTGGCAGCATCGTGGCAGTATTGTGGCAGTATTGTGACAGTATCGTGGCAGTATCGTGGCAGTATTGTGACAGTATCGTGGCACTATTGTGGCAGTATCGTGGCAGTATTGTGACAGTATTGTGGCAGTATCGTGGCAGTATCGTGGCAGTATCATCGTGGCAGTATCGTGGCAGTATCGTGGCAGTATCGTGGCAGCATCGTGGCAGTATCGTGGCAGTATCGTGGCAGTATCGTGGCAGTATCGTGGCAGTATCGTGGCAGCATCGTGGCAGTATTGTTAGTGGTAGGGGGGGTACCTGAACAGGGTCAATGTGGAGGCTATATACAGGGGGTACCAGTACAGAGTCAATGTGGAGGCTATATACAGGGGGTACAGAGTCAATGTGGAGGCTATATACAGGGGGTACAGAGTCAATTAGGAGGCTATATACAGGGGGTACCGGTACAGAGTCAATGTGGAGGCTATATACAGGGGGTACCGGTACAGAGTCAATGTGGAGGCTATATACAGGGGGTACCGGTACAGAGTCAATGTGGAGGCTATATACAGGGGGTACCGGTACAGAGTCAATGTGGAGGCTATATACAGGGGGTACCAGTACAGAGTCAATGTGGAGGCTAAATACAGGGGGTACCGGTACAGAGTCAATGTGGAGGCTATATACAGGGGGTACTGGTACAGAGTCAATGTGGAGGCTATATACAGGGGGTACAGAGTCAATGTGGAGGCTATATACAGGGGGTACCGGTACAGAGTCAATGTGGAGGCTATATACAGGGGGTACTGGTACTGAGTCAATGTGGAGGCTATATACAGGGGGTACTGGTACTGAGTCAATGTGGATGCTATATACAGGGGGTACAGAGTCAATGTGGAGGCTATATACAGGGGGTACTGAGTCAATATGGATGCTATATACAGGGGGTTCTGGTACTGAGTCAATGTGGATGCTATATATAGGGAGTACCGGTACACCATCTTCCTCTCGAGGCCCACCATCCTCCTCTCGAGGCCCCCATCCTCCTCTCGAGGCCCACCATCCTCCTCTCGAGGCCCCCCCATCCTCCTCTCGAGGCCCACCATCCTCCTCTCGAGGCCCCCCATCTTCGTATCAAGGCCCACCATCCTCCTCTCGAGGCCACCATCCTCCTCTCGAGGCCCACCATCCTCCTCTCGAGGCCCCCCATCTTCCTATCGAGGCCCACCATCCTCCTCTCGAGGCCCACCATCCTCCTCTCGAGGCCCACCATCCTCCTCTCGAGGCCCCCATCCTCCTCTCGAGGCCCACCATCCTCCTCTCGAGGCCCCCATCTTCCTCTCGAGGCCCACCATCCTCCTCTCCTCTCGAGGCCCCCATCCTCCTATCGAGGCCCACCATCCTCCTCTCGAGGACCCCATTCTCGTCTCGAGGCCCCCCATCTTCCTATCGAGGCCCACCATCCTCCTCTCGAGGACCCCATTCTCATCTCGAGGCCCCCCAAATGACGTGTTCACTAGACATTCTAGAACACTCCACACTTCCAAATCACAAACTCTTCTACGTTGCCTTAACAACTAATATTCTGTCCTTATGAAGAGCAGCTTTTCTTTAGAAGAAACAGTCCCCCTAGTGAGACCTGTATAATCTCAGGTGGAGCTGTACCTGACGGGCTCTGTCAGCTCGGTAATGTGGTATGATGTGGCTGAGGGAGCATGAAACGCGTTGTCCCACCGGTCCCGTCTCCCGACGCCCACGGGATGCTGCCTGGCGGCCACTGGAGTAGTTTATTCACCTCAACTTGCTCAATTACTGGAACTTTGAAAATTGAAAGCTGAGATTCCCTCAGATTAAAATAGAGTTGGGTTCACCCTAGTAAACTATAGGAGGGACATATGGCTGATATCTCAGGCTATTGTACAAATTGTACAAATCTCACATATCAATATTTATTCAAGGTGATTATTATTATTTTTTTGGTAAGAATTGTATTTACAAAATACAAGCCGGCATTCTGTTCCTGAATGATTCAGTTGTCCAGTCTTCATTTCTAAATGATTCAGTTGTCCAGTCTTCATTTCTAAATGATTCAGTTGTCCAGTCTTCATTTCTAAATGATTCAGTTGTCCAGTCGTCATCTCTAAATGATTCAGTTGACCAGTCTTCATCTCTAAATGATTCAGTTGTCCAGTCTTCATTTCTAAATGATTCAGTTGTCCAGTCGTCATCTCTAAATGATTCAGTTGACCAGTCTTCATCTCTAAATGATTCAGTTGTCCAGTCTTCATTTCTAAATGATTCAGTTGTCCAGTCTTCATTTCTAAATGATTCAGTTGTCCAGTCGTCATCTCTAAATGATTCAGTTGACCAGTCTTCATCTCTAAATGATTCAGTTGTCCAGTCTTCATTTCTAAATGATTCAGTTGACCAGTCTTCATCTCTCTAGTAGAGAACCTAACATTCTGTTCCTGAATGATTCAGTTGTCCAGTCTTCATTTCTAAATGATTCAGTTGTCCAGTCTTCATTTCTAAATGATTCAGTTGACCAGTCTTCATTTCTAAATGATTCAGTTGTCCAGTCTTCATTTCTAAATGATTCAGTTGTCCAGTCGTCATCTCTAAATGATTCAGTTGTCCAGTCTTCATTTCTAAATGATTCAGTTGACCAGTCTTCATTTCAAATGATTCAGTTGTCCAGTCTTCATTTCTAAAACCTAACTGGTCCAATAGATTCAGTTTAAGTCCATCTACACTCTATTCATCTCTCCAGTAGAGAACAATGTGGTAAGACGTCTAACTGGTCCAATAGACACTGGGAAATGTCATTCAAGAAGCAGGGTCAGTGATCTGTAAGCCCATTATGGTGTTGCACACTGGGATGATTGTTACATCTACACTCTATTTAATCATTAAAAGCAAATCTGTAACAACAAATGATGTCATTGTGGTAGAGAAGCAGGGTCTGTTTGGTAAGACAGACACACTGGGATGATGTCATTGCTCGGTAGAGAAGCAGGGTCATGTGATCTGTAAGACGTTGGTTATGGTGTTGCACACTGGGATGATGTCATTGCTCGGTAGAGAAGCAGGGTCATGTGATCTGTAAGACGTTGGTTATGGTGTTGCACACTGGGATGATGTCATTGCTCGGTAGAGAAAGCAGGGTCATGGGATGATCTGTAAGACGTTGGTTATGGTGTTGCACACTGGGATGATGTCATTGCTCGGTAGAGAAGCAGGGTCATGTGATCTGTAAGACGTTGGTTATGGTGTTGCACACTGGGATGATGTCATTGCTCGGTAGAGAAGCAGGGTCATGTGATCTGTAAGACGTTGGTTATGGTGTTGCACACTGGGATGATGGAATGGCAGACAGACTCCCCAGACTGTCCCAAGTGGTTCATTAATTAAGAGGGTAATGGACTGTACCATTGGGTAATGGACTGTACCATTGTCATGTAACCAACACACTGTAAGGGTTTTCTTCTGGTGAAAGAGAGGCAGACCAAAATGCAGCGTGGTGGTTATTCATGTTCTTTAATTTATAAAGAAACTACACATGAGATAACTAACAAAAACAACAAACGTGAGAAAACCTAAAACAGTCCCATCTGGTGCAAACACAGAGACAGGAACAATCACCCACAAACACACAGTGACACCCAGGCTACCTAAGTATGATTCTCAATCAGAGACAACTCATGACACCTGCCTCTGATTGAGAACCATACTAGGCCGAAACATAGAAATACCCCAAAACAAAAAAACAAACATAGAAAAACAAAGCAGTGGTTAGAGCGTTGGACTAGTAACCGGAATGTTGCAAGTTCAAACCCAACAAGGTACAAATCTGCCTGCCCCTGAACCATTAACTAAAAAAATAAAATAACAAAACAAAGGAAATAAAGGTTAAATAAAGAAATAAAGGTTAAATAAAGGTAAAATAAAATGGAAAAAAAATACTAAATTAAATACAAAACACAGGAAATAAAGGTCAGAACGTGACGCACACACACTTTAATTACAGCCGGGCAGCAGAACTGAACATGTACACAAGGTGAACCAATGGTTACGTGGGGACCTGTTTTATACACTAATCTACAGTGTAATTATTGGGACAATGTATGTTGTCGTTTTTGTCTCTGTACTCCCAGCACTTTGGACTTGACATGATACAATGGCTATGAGGTTAAAGGTCAGGACTGTCAGCTTTAATTTGAGTCTATTTTTCAATCATATCGGGTGAACCGTTTAGAAACTACAGCACTTTATGGATATAGTTCCCGTCCCATTTTAAGGGAACCAAAAAGTATTGGGACAAATTCACTTCTTAAAAACGAGTCCAAATGTGTACTATATTCGTAGCACTCAGTGACGACATCAAGCTTGTGACTCTACAAACGTGTTGGATGTATTTCTGCTGTTTGTGTTGGTCGTGTTTCACATGATTTGTTTTGCCCAATAGAAAACAACGATAAATAATGTATTGGAGTCACTTTTATTGTAAATAAGAATAGAATGTCTTTCGAAGCACTTCTACATTATAATAATGTGAAACACAACCAACACAAACAGCAGAAATACATCCAACACGTTTGTAGAGAGTCTCTATTCTCTCTAGATTATCCCAGAGTCTCTATTCTCTCTAGATTATCCCAGAGTCTCTATTCTATTCCCAGAGTCTCTATTCTCTAGATTATCCCAGAGTCTCTATTCTCTCTAGATTATCCCAGAGTCTCTATTCTCTCTAGATTATCCCAGAGTCTCTATTCTCTCTAGATTATCCCAGAGTCTCTATTCTCTCTAGATTATCCCAGAGTCTCTATTCTCTCTAGATTATCCCAGAGTCTATTCTCTCTAGATTATCCCAGAGTCGCTATTCTCTCTAGATTATCCCAGATTATCCTCTAGATTATCCCAGAGTCGCTATTCTCTCTAGATTATCCCAGAGTCTCTATTCTCTCTAGATTATCCCAGAGTCGCTATTCTCTCTAGATTATCCCAGAGTCTCTATTCTCTCTAGATTATCCCAGAGTCTCTATTCTCTCTAGATTATCCCAGAGTCTCTATTCTCTCTAGATTATCCCAGAGTCTCTATTCTCTCTAGATTATCCCAGAGTCTCTATTCTCTCTAGATTATCCCAGAGTCTCTATTCTCTCTAGATTATCCCAGAGTCGCTATTCTCTCTAGATTATCCCAGAGTCGCTATTCTCTCTTTATAGAAAGCTGTGGACAAATGTTTTTTAAGTTGAAAATGATTAGATTTAACCTTTATTTTAACAAGGCAAGTCAGTTAAGAACAAATTCTTATTTACAATGACTGCCCACCTCGGCCAAACCAGGATCACGCTGGGCCAATTGTGCGCCGCCCTGTGGGACTCCCAATCACAGCCAGACGTGATACAGCCTGGACTAGAGGTCATTATCTGAATAGATCCTGGAGCTGTCTAGTTTTCTGTGTTTCCACCTCTCCTCTCCTCTCCTCTCCTCTCCTCTCCTCTCCTCTCCTCTCCTCTCCTCTCCTCTCCTCTCCTCTCCTCTCCTCTCCTCTCCTCTCCTCTCCTCTCCTCTCCTCTCCTCTCCTCTCCTCTGACACGAGGAGGAAGGACTAGCCTGAAGCATTACAACCCTCCATTAAAAACTAGATTCATCCTCAGTCCTATCGTCTTATAGCAACCATCAACAACCCATCCCCCAACACCCAGGGCTACACTGACTGACCCCCCTCACCCTTTATTCTGTAGATCCCAGTCAGATTCCTAGATTTCTAATGTCAAGCTGCAGATAGGTCATCTACAAAGACAGGATGATAAAAGGCCAGTAGATTCCACTGTATTACCACTGTTTAACACCCATTAGATAAAGGGCCAGTAGATTCCACTGTTTAACACCCATTAGATAAAGGGCCAGTAGATTCCACTGTTTAACACCCATTAGATAAAGGGCCAGTAGATTCCACTGTTTAACACCCATTAGATAAAGGGCCAGTAGATTCCACTGTTTAACACCCATTAGATAAAGGGCCAGTAGATTCCACTGTTTAACACCCATTAGATAAAGGGCCAGTAGATTCCACTGTTTAACACCCATTAGATAAAGGGCCAGTAGATTCCACTGTCCACTGTTTAACACCCATTAGATAAAGGGCCAGTAGATTCCACTGTTTAACACCCATTAGATAAAGGGCCAGTAGATTCCCTGTTTAACACCCATTAGATAAAGGGCCAGTAGATTCCACTGTTTAACACCCATTAGATAAAGGGCCAGTAGATTCCACTGTTTAACACCCATTAGATAAAGGGCCAGTAGATTCCACTGTTTAACACCCATTAGATAAAGGGCCAGTAGATTCCAGATTCCACTGTTTAACACCCATTAGATAAAGGGCCAGTAGATTCCACTGTTTAACACCCATTAGATAAAGGGCCACCACTGTTTAACACCCATTAGATAAAGGGCCAGTAGATTCCACTGTTTAACACCCATTAGATAAAGGGCCAGTTTCCACTGTTTAACACCCATTAGATAAAGGGCCAGTAGATTCCACTGTTTAACACCCATTAGATAAAGGGCCAGTAGTTTAACACCCATTAGATAAAGGGCCAGTAGATTCCACTGTTTAACACCCATTAGATAAAGGGCCAGTAGTTTAACACCCATTAGATAAAGGGCCAGTAGATTCCCCTGTTTAACACCCATTAGATAAAGGGCCAGTAGATTCCACTGTTTAACACCCATTAGATAAAGGGCCAGTAGATTCCACTGTTTAACACCCATTAGATAAAGGGCCAGTAGATTCCCCTGTTCAATACCCATTAGATAAAGGGCCAGTAGATTCCACTGTTTAACACCCATTAGATAAAGGGCCAGTAGTTTAACACCCATAAATATCACTTGATAAACAAAAACATGATGGACATCAGCAGTGAGTGTCACGCCCTGACCTTCTCTATTTGGTGAGGTCAGGGTGTGATTTGGGGTGGGCATTCTACGTTGTTTGTTTCTATGTTTTGGCCGGGTATGGTTCTCAATCAGGGACAGCTGTCTATCGTTGTCTCTGATTGGGAATCATACTTAGGCAGCCTTTTTTTTCCTTTTGGTAGTTGTGGGTAGTTGTCTTCGTTTGTGCTTGTACAACCTTACGGAGCTTCACGGTCGTTTTTGTTGTATTTTTGGTTTGTTGGCAACGTTTGCAAAATTAAATAAAAATGTACGCTCACCACGCTGCACCTTGGTCCATTCCGACGATCGTGACAGTGAGACATTGTTACCTGAGACAGACTGACAGTTATGACACTAAAAATAATTACGAGGCATTCATTTCAGCATGAGTTAACATCAAAATACCATATCACAAAAATAAAATCTTTTACACAAATTATATTCAAAATCTCTCACAGCGAAAAAAACATTTTCAAGTTTCCATTTGCTAAATTGTGCTCCGAGTCTAAAGCCTGGATCTCCTTTATTCAAAAAGAGGACAGTTCCTCATTTAGCAGCAATACATGTAACAGCAAGTCATTGCCAACTCAGGGTTAGCTTTCCTAGTGAAAATCCCAGAATGCACTCTGTCTTTACTGCCTTTATCCATTCTCTCTCTCCAAGGAAATAAAACGTGGCCCAAATGATTTGATTCTCCAGCCTTGATAATGTCTAGATTGTTCAGAGAGCGTGTTTTCTAAAACACAGTGAATGATTTCAAAGTAGGTGACGGACTCGTCCCAGGCCGAAATGTGTACCACCGCTTGGCCCATTGACTTCATAAAGCACACAGCTTGGCCCATTGACTTCATAAAGCACACAGCTTGGCCCGCTGACTTCATAAAGCACACAGCTTGGCCCGCTGACTTCATAAAGCACACAGCTTGGCCCATTGACTTCATAAAGCACACAGCTTGGCCCACTGACTTCATAAAGCACACAGCTTGGCCCACTGACTTCATAAAGCACACAGCTTGGCCCACTGACTTCATAAAGCACACAGCTTGGCCCATTGACTTCATAAAGCACACAGCTTGGCCCATTGACTTCATAAAGCACACAGCTTGGCCCACTGACTTCATAAAGCACACAGCTTGGCCCATTGACTTCATAAAGCACACAGCTTGGCCCACTGACTTCATAAAGCACACAGCGAGGACGTCTCTTCCTCATTGGGGGACTGAACAACTCCTCATTCATTCCATTGGTCCTTGGCCCCTGTGAGAAGACCCACAGGTCCCTCAGACCTTGTAGTATATATTAGTAGGACTCTGTGGAGGCATCTCCTGTACCATATAAACAGGATGCCTGTAGTCTCCACTGACCCTCTCATGGTGCCGACAGAACACAGAGTCAGAGGGCCTCGGAGGAAACACCGCGTGGCTGGGCTCTGACCGGATGTCCTCTCTACTCCCTCCGTAGCTGTCTCTCTTGGGCGTGGCCAGGGTGTTGAGGGACAGAGACTGTTGGACGTCCCTGTCCGGCGTGGCGTGGCGTCTGTGGTACCGCCACACCACCATCAGTAGGACCACGATGACCAATAGGAGGAGGACGATGCAACAGGCCACGCCAACGAAGAGTCCGACCTCAGAGCCGATGGATCCGCCTTCTGTGTCAATGTCTCCTTCGCTGTGAGTGATTTCTGAAAAAGAGAGAGCGAGAGAGAGAGAGAGAGAGAGAGAGAGAGAGAGAGAGAGAGAGAGAGAGAGAGAGAGAGAGAGAGAGAGGGGAGGGGAAGAGAGAGGAAGAGAGGAAGAGAGGGAGAGAAATGAAAAGAGAGAGAGAGAGACCGAGAGAGAGACCCAAGGGGACATGAGAGAGAGACAAAGAGAGACAGAGACAGAGAGAGAATGGGAGAGAGCAAGGGGACATGAGAGTGAGAAAGAGAGAGGGAGAATGAGAGACCGAGGGGAAATGAGAGAGAGAGACAGAGAGAGAGAGAGAGAGAGAGAGAGAGAGAGAGAGAGAGAGAGAGAGAGAGAGAGAGAGAGAGAGAGAGAGAGAGAGAGAGAGAGAGAGAGAGAGAGAAGAGAGAGAGAGAGAGAGAGAGAGAGAGAGAAAGAGAGAGAGGCGATGAAGAATGATTAGATTCTCCTTGTAAAGACAGAGGTCTACTGGTGTAAAGGAGAGTTAAATATAAACACATTAAGACCCCTCAGTCCTATTGAATCCCCCACTACTAGTTAGACAGTCCCCCCTATTGAATAACACTACCCACTACATTGAGTTAGATATAAACACATTAAGACCCCTCAGTATGTCCTCCTCTACAGTCCTATTGAATAACCCCCACTCATTGAGTTAGATATAAACAGTCCTATTGAATAACACTACCCACTACATTGAGTTAGACACATTAAGACCCCTCAGTGTCCCCCTCTACAGTCCTATTGAATAACACTACCCACTACATTGAGTTAGATATAAACACATTAAGACCCCTCAGTATGTCCCCCTCTACAGTCCTATTGAATAACACTACCCACTACATTCAGTTAGACACATTAAGACCCCTCAGTATGTCCCCCTCTACAGTCCTATTGAATAACACTACCCACTACATTGAGTTAGATATAAACACATAAAGACCCCTCAGTGTCCCCCCCTCTACAGTCCTATTGAATAACACTACCCACTACATTGAGTTAGATATAAACACATTAAGACCCCCACTCAGTATGTCCCCCTCCCCCTACAGTCCTATTGAATAACACTACCCACTACATTGAGTTAGATATAAACACATTAAGACCCCAGTCAGTATGTCCTCCTCTTGACAGTCCTATTGAATAACACTACCCACTACATTGAGTTAGATATAAACACATTAAGACCCCTCAGTATGTCCCCCTCTACAGTCCTATTGAATAACACTACCCACTACATTGAGTTAGATATAAACACATTAAGACCCCTCAGTATGTCCCCCTCTACAGTCCTATTGAATAACACTACCCACTACATTGAGTTAGATATAAACACATTAAGACCCCTCAGTATGTCCCCCTCTACAGTCCTATTGAATAACACTACCCACTACATTGAGTTAGACACATTAAGACCCCTCAGTATGTCCCCCTCTACAGTCCTATTGAATAACACTACCCACTACATTGAGTTAGATATTAACACATTAAGACCCCTCAGTATGTCCCCCTCTACAGTCCTATTGAATAACACTACCCACTACATTACCAGCGTTGTTCGTCACATCATTGTCCTTAATGGGAAGCTCGTTGTCTGGGGCCTCGGGGTGCTGAGGGGGGAACCTGGTGGGAGACTCTTCAGGGAGAGGAAGGGGTTTGGAGGAACCTAGAATAGATCAAACACACCTCATTATACTACAATACAGTATTCACACCAACAGCCAGGTCATTATACTACAATACAGTATTCACACCAACAGCCAGGTCATTATACTACAATACAGTATTCACACCAACAGCCAGGTCATTATACTACAATACAGTATTCACACCAACAGCCAGGTCATTATACTACAATACAGTATTCACACCAACAGCCAGGTCATTATACTACAATACAGTATTCACACCAACAGCCAGGTCATTATACTACAATACAGTATTCACACCAACAGCCAGGTCATTATACTACAATACAGTATTCACACCAACAGCCAGGTCATTATACTACAATACAGTATTCACACCAACAGCCAGGTCATTATACTACAATACAGTATTCACACCAACAGCCAGGTCATTATACTACAATACAGTATTCACACCAGAGGTCATTATACTACAATACAGTATTCACACCAACAGCCAGGTCATTATACTACAATACAGTATTCACACCAACAGCCAGGTCATTATACTACAATACAGTATTCACACCAACAGCCAGGTCATTATACTACAATACAGTATTCACACCAACAGCCAGGTCATTATACTACAATACAGTATTCACACCAACAGCCAGGTCATTATACTACAATACAGTATTCACACCAACAGCCAGGTCATTATACTACAATACAGTATTCACACCAGTGGTCATTATACTACAATACAGTATTCACACCAACAGCCAGGTCATTATACTACAATACAGTATTCACATTCATAGAGAGGAGCAGCTACATCAACAACCATCCCTCTAATCTCACTTCATCCCTCCAACCTGACTCCATCCCTCCAACCTGACTCCAACCTAACTCCATCCCTCCAACCTAACTCCATCCCTCCAACCTAACTCCATCCCTCCAACCTGACTCCAACCTAACTCCATCCCTCCAACCTAACTCCATCCCTCCAATCTAACTCCATCCCTCCAACCTAACTCCATCCCTCCAACCTGACTCCAACCTAACTCCATCCCTCCAACCTGACTCCATCCCTCCAACCTGACTCCATCATCTACATCAACAACCATCCCTCCACTCCCATCCCTCCAACCTGACTCCATCCCTCCAACCTCTCCAACTCCATCCCTCCAACCTAACTCCATCCCTCCAACCTGACTCCATCCCTCCAACCTAACTCCATCCCTCCAACCCGACTCCATCCCTCCAACCTCCATCCCTCCAACCCGACTCCATCCCTCCAACCCGACTCCATCCCTCAAATCCAACTCCATCCCTCCAAATCCAACTCCATCCCTCAAACCAACTCCATCCCTCAAATCCAACTCCATCCCTCCAACCAACTCCATCCTCAAATCCAACTCCATCCATCCCTCAACCAACTCCATCCCTCCAACCAACTCCATCCCTCAAATCCAACTCCATCCCTCCAACCCGACTCCATCCCTCCAACCTGACTCCATCCCTCCAACCCAACTCCATCCCTCCAACCCGACTCCATCCCTCCAACCCGACTCCATCCCTCCAACCCTCTCCCAACCATCCCTCCAACCCCACTCCATCCCTCCAACCCGAACTCCATCCCTCCAACCCGACTCCATCCCTCCAACCCGACTCCACCCTCCAACCCGACTCCATCCCTCCAACCCAACTCCATCCCTCCAACAACTCCATCCCTCCAAATCCAACTCCATCCCTCCAACACAACTCCATCCCTCCAACACAACTCCATCCCTCTAATACAACTCCATCCCTCTAATACAACTCCATCCCTCTAATACAACTCCATCCCTCTAATACAACTCCATCCCTCTAATACAACTCCATCCCTCCAGTTAAATAAAGGTTGAATATAAATAAATAACTCCATCCCTTCTTTCATTCAGGTATTGTATGTGTGTTAGAGGGCAGCAGGTATTGTATGTGTGTTAGAGGGCAGCAGGTATTGTATGTGTGTTAGAGGGCAGCAGGTATTGTATGTGTGTCAGAGGGCAGCAGGTATTGTATGTGTGTTAGAGGGCATCACCATCCCCTAATAAAACATCCACCAACACTTAGAGGGCAGCAGGTACAACTGTCCCTCCAACGTGTGTTCCCTCCAGCCAGGTCCATTGTCATGTGTGTTAGAGGCCATCCCTCCAGGTATTGTATGTGTTAGAGGGCATCCCTCTATTGTATGTGTGTTAGATCCAGCAGGTATTGTATGTGTGTTAGGGCAGCAGGTATTGTATGTGTGTTAGAAAAGCAGGTATTGTATGTGTGTTAATACAGCACTATTGTAATGTGTTAGGGCCCCAGGTATTGTATGTGTGTTCAGCAGGTATCCCTGTATGTTAGACACAGGTCTTGTATGTGTGTTAGGGCAGCAGGTATCATGTGTGTAGAGACAGCAGGTCTTGTATGTGTGTCCAGAGGGCAGCATTATTGTATGTGTTTTAGAGGTCTCATTATTGTATGTGTGTTAGAGGGCAGCAGGTATTCTATGTTCCCTTAATCAGACAGGTCTGTATCCATCCCTCCAGTTTTAAGGGCAGGATTGAATTAAATCAACATGGTTCAGGGCAGCAGGTATTGTATGTGTGTTAGAGGGCAGCAGGTATTGTATGTGTGTTAGAGGGCATCAGGTATTGTATGTGTTTTAGAGGGCAGCAGGTATTGTATGTGTGATCATTAGTAGGGCACAGGTATTGTATTCTCTCTAAGGGCCATAGGCCTAATAGGTATTGTATCATGTGTTAGGGCAGCAGGTATTGTATGTGTGTTACCAGGATTTATGTATCAGACACAGGTCTCATTCTATGTGTGTTAGAGGGCAGGTATCATGTGTGTTAGAGGGCACAGGTCTCATTCTTACCAGGATCATTATGTGTTAGACAGAAGGTAAATGTTCTGTTACCAGGATTGTATTATGTAGAGGGCAGCAGGTATTGTATGGTGTTAGAGGGCAGCAGGTATTGTACCAGGATCATTATGTATCAGACACAGGTCTCATTCAGGTATTGTATGTGTGTTACCAGGATCATTATGTATCAGACACAGGTCTCATTCTCTCTACCAGGATCATTATGTATGTCTCATTCTCTCTACCAGGATCATTATGTATCAGACACAGGTCTCATTCTCTCTACCAGGATCATTATGTATCAGACACAGGTCTCATTCTCTCTACCAGGATCATTATGTATCAGACACAGGTCTCATTCTCTCTAGGATCATTATGTCAGACACAGGTCTCATTCTCTCTACCAGGATATTATCAGACACAGGTCTCATTCTCTCTACCAGGATCATTATGAAAGGTCTCATCTCACCAGGATCATTATGTATCAGCTAACTAACCAGGATCAGATTTACATCTAATCATCAGACACAGGTCTCATCTCTCTACCAGGATCATTATGTATCAGACACAGGTCTCATTCTTTAGGAGGCTCAACTAGCTTGTTTACAGTTTGATCATTATGTATCAGACACAGGTCTCATTCTTACCAGGATCATTATGTATCAGACACAGGTCTCATTTTCTACCAGGATCATTATGTATTCTCATTCTCTACCAGGATCAGGACACAGGTCTCATTCTCTCTACCAGGATCATTATCTCATTCTCTCTACCAGGATCATTATGTACACAGGTCTCATTCTCTCTACCAGGATCATTATGTATCAGACACAGGTCTCATTCTCTCTACCAGGATCATTATGTATCAGACACAGGTCTCATTCTCTCTACCAGGATCATTATGTATCAGACACAGGTCTCATTCTCTCTACCAGGATCATTATGTATCAGACACAGGTCTCATTCTCTCTACCAGGATCATTATGTATCAGACACAGGTCTCATTCTCTCTACCAGGATCATTATGTATCAGACACAGGTCTCATTCTCTCTACCAGGATCATTATGTATCAGACACAGGTCTCATTCTCTCTACCAGGATCATTATGTATCAGACACAGGTCTCATTCTATCAATGTATTTCTTCTATACACACACACAGACATTTACATTACATTTACATTTAAGTCATTTAGCAGACGCTCTTATCCAGAGCGACTTACAAATTGGTGCATTCACCTTATGACATCCAGTGGAACAGTCACTTTACAATAGTGCATCTAAAACTTAAGGGGGGGGGTGAGAGGGATTACTTATCCTATCCTAGGTATTCCTTAAAGAGGTGGGGTTTCAGGTGTCTCCGGAAGGTGGTGATTGACTCCGCTGTCCTGGCGTCGTGAGGGAGTTTGTTCCACCATTGGGGGGCCAGGGCAGCGAACAGTTTTGACTGGGCTGAGCGGGAGCTGTACTTCCTCAGTGGTAGGGAGGCGAGCAGGCCAGAGGTGGATGAACGCAGTGCCCTTGTTTGGGTGTAGGGCCTGATCAGAGCCTGGAGGTACTGAGGTGCCGTTCCCCTCACAGCTCCGTAGGCAAGCACCATGGTCTTGTAGCGGATGCGAGCTTCAACTGGAAGCCAGTGGAGAGAACGGAGGAGCGGGGTGACGTGAGAGAACTTGGGAAGGTTGAACACCAGACGGGCTGCGGCGTTCTGGATGAGTTGAAGGGGTTTAATGGCACAGGCAGGGAGCCCAGCCAGCAGCGAGTTGCAGTAATCCAGACGGGAGATGACAAGTGCCTGGATTAGGACCTGCGCCGCTTCCTGTGTGAGGCAGGGTCGTACTCTGCGGATGTTGTAGAGCATGAACCTACAGGAACGGGCCACCGCCTTGATGTTGGTTGAGAACGACAGGGTGTTGTCCAGGATCACGCCAAGGTTCTTGGCGCTCTGGGAGGAGGACACAACGGAGTTGTCAACCGTGATGGCGAGATCATGGAACGGGCAGTCCTTCCCCGGGAGGAAGAGCAGCTCCGTCTTGCCGAGGTTCAGCTTGAGGTGGTGATCCGTCATCCACACTGATATGTCTGCCAGACATGCAGAGATGCGATTCGCCACCTGGTCATCAGAAGGGGGAAAGGAGAAGATTAATTGTGTGTCGTCTGCATAGCAATGATAAGAGAGACCATGTGAGGTTATGACAGAGCCAAGTGACTTGGTGTATAGCGAGAATAGGAGAGGGCCAAGAACAGAGCCCTGGGGGACACCAGTGGTGAGAGCGCGTGGTGAGGAGACAGATTCTCGCCACGCCACCTGGTAGGAGCGACCTGTCAGGTAGGACGCAATCCAAGCGCGGGCCGCGCCGGAGATGCCCAACTCGGAGAGGGTGGAGAGGAGGATCTGATGGTTCACAGTATCGAAGGCAGCCGATAGATCTAGAAGGATGAGAGCAGAGGAGAGAGAGTTAGCTTTAGCAGTGCGGAGCGCCTCCGTGATACAGAGGAGAGCAGTCTCAGTTGAATGACTAGTCTTGAAACCTGACTGATTTGGATCAAGAAGGTCATTCAGAGAGAGATAGCGGGAGAGCTGGCCAAGGACGGCACGTTCAAGAGTTTTGGAGAGAAAAGAAAGAAGGGATACTGGTCTGTAATTGTTGACATCGGAGGGATCGAGTGTAGGTTTTTTCAGAAGGGGTGCAACTCTCGCTCTCTTGAAGACGGAAGGGACGTAGCCAGCGGTCAGGGATGAGTTGATGAGCGAGGTGAGGTAAGGGAGAAGGTCTCCGGAAATGGTCTGGAGAAGAGAGGAGGGGATAGGGTCAAGCGGGCAGGTTGTTGGGCGGCCGGCCGTCACAAGACGCGAGATTTCATCTGGAGAGAGAGGGGAGAAAGAGGTCAGAGCACAGGGTAGGGCAGTGTGAGCAGAACCAGCGGTGTCGTTTGACTTAGCAAACGAGGATCGGATGTCGTCGACCTTCTTTTCAAAATGGTTGACGAAGTCATCTGCAGAGAGGGAGGAGGGGGGGGAGGGGGAGGAGGATTCAGGAGGGAGGAGAAGGTGGCAAAGAGCTTCCTAGGGTTAGAGGCAGATGCTTGGAATTTAGCGTGGTAGAAAGTGGCTTTAGCAGCAGAGACAGAGGAGGAAAATGTAGAGAGGAGGGAGTGAAAGGATGCCAGGTCCGCAGGGAGGCGAGTTTTCCTCCATTTCCGCTCGGCTGCCCGGAGCCCTGTTCTGTGAGCTCGCAATGAGTCATCGAGCCACGGAGCGGGAGGGGAGGACCGAGCCGGCCTGGAGGATAGGGGACATAGAGAGTCAAGGGATGCAGAGAGGGAGGAGAGGAGGGTTGAGGAGGCAGAATCAGGAGATAGGTGGGAGAAGGTTTGAGTGGAGGGAAGAGATGATAGGATGGAAGAGGAGAGAGTAGCGGGGGAGAGAGAGCGAAGGTTGGGACGGCGCGATACCATCCGAGTAGGGGCAGTGTGGGAGGTGTTGGATGAGAGCGAGAGGGAAAAGGATACAAGGCAGTGGTCGGAGACTTGGAGGGGAGTTGCAATGAGGTTAGTGGAAGAACAGCATCTAGTAAAGATGAGGTCGAGCGTATTGCCTGCCTTGTGAGTAGGGGGGAAGGTGAGAGGGTGAGGTCAAAAGAGGAGAGGAGTGGAAAGAAGGAGGCAGAGAGGAAAGAGTCAAAGGTAGACGTGGGGAGGTTAAAGTCGCCCAGAACTGTGAGAGGTGAGCCGTCCTCAGGAAAGGAGCTTATCAAGGCATCAAGCTCATTGATGAACTCTCCGAGGGAACCTGGAGGGCGATAAATGATAAGGATGTTAAGCTTGAAAGGGCTAGTAACTGTGACAGCATGGAATTCAAAGGAGGCGATAGACAGATGGGTAAGGGGAGAAAGAGAGAATGACCACTTGGGAGAGATGAGGATCCCGGTGCCACCACCCCGCTGACCAGACGCTCTCGGGGTGTGCGAGAACACGTGGGCGGACGAAGAGAGAGCAGTAGGAGTAGCAGTGTTGTCTGTGGTGATCCATGTTTCCGTCAGTGCCAAGAAGTCGAGGGACTGGAGGGAGGCATAGGCTGAGATGAACTCTGCCTTGTTGACCGCAGATTGGCAGTTCCAGAGGCTACCGGAGACCTGGAACTCCACGTGGGTCGTGCGCGCTGGGACCACCAGATTAGGTGGCCGCGGCCACGCGGTGTGGAGCGTTTGTATGGTCTGTGCAGAGAGGAGAGAACAGGGATAAACAGACACATAGTTGACAGGCTACAGAAGAGGCTACGCTAATGCAAAGGAGATTGGAATGACAAGTGGACTACACGTCTCGAATGTTCAGAAAGTTAAGTTACGTAGCAAGAATCTTATTGACTAAAATGATTAAAATGATACAGTACTGCTGAAGTAGGCCAGCTGGCAGTGGGTGCGTTGTTGACACTACACTAGTCAAGTCGTTCCGTTGAGTGTAATAGTTTCTGCAGTGTTGCTATTCGGGGGCTAGCTGGCTAGCTAGCAGTGTTGTTTACGTTACGTTGCGTTAAAAGAACGACAATAGCTGGCTAGCGAACCTAGAAAATCGCTCTAGACTACACAATTATCTTTGATACAAAGACGGCTATGTAGCTAGCTATGTAGCTAGCTACGATCAAACAAATCAAACCGTTGTACTGTAATGAAATGAAGTGAAAATGTGATACTACCTGTGAATGCGACCGGGTTGTGAGTCTATTCGGTAGACGTTGGCTAGCGTTGGCTAGCTAGCAGAGTCACCTACGTTAAGGACGACAAATAGCTGGCTAGCTAACCTCGGTAAATTAAGATAATCACTCTAAGACTACACACTCTAAACCTAAACAACACAATTATCTTGGATACGATGATACGAAGACAGCAAAGACAGCTATGTAGCTAGCTAACACTACACTAATCAAGTCGTTCAGTTGAGTGTAATAGTTTCTCCAGTGCAGCTAATCAGTGGACGTTAGCTAGCTGGCTAGTGAAGACTACGTTAGGACGGCGAAATACGATAATTACGCAATTATCTTTGATACAAAGACGGCTATGTAGCTAGCTGAGAAGAAATTGCTAAGATTAGACAAATCAAACCGTTGTGCTATAATGAAATATAATGAAAAAGTTATACTACCCGCGGGAGCGAAGTGCAGATGCGACCACTCGCTCCAACCGGAACCGGACAGACAGAGACACAGAGACACACACACAACGCAATGCACACACACAGACCGAGACACACAGACAACACAATGCACACACACAGACCGAGACACACAGACAACACAATACACACACATAACTTACTCTGTCCTACTCTCAGTACCAGCTTCATGGATGTGGCTCTACACACCCCTCCATCAGTGTTGTCCAGGCCCTGTAGAGAGCTGGTGGAGGTCGCTGAGAAAGAGAGGGAGAGAGAGAGAGAGAGAGAGAGAGAGAGAGAGAGAGAGAGAGAGAGAGAGAGAGAGAGGGAGAGAGAGAGAGAGGGAGGGAAAGAGAGGGAGGGAAAGAGAGAGAGAGAGAGAGGGAGAGAGAGAGAGAGGGAAAGAGAGAGAGAGAGAGAGAGAGAGAGAGAGAGAGAGAGAGAGAGAGAGAGAGAGAGAGAGAGAGAGAGAGGGAGGGAAAGAGAGAGAGAGGGAGGGAAAGAGAGAGAGAGAGAGAGAGAGAGAGAGAGAGAGAGAGAGAGAGAGAGAGAGAGAGAGAGAGAGAGAGAGAGAGAGAGAAAGAGGGAGGGAAAGAGAGAGAAAGGGAAAGAGAGAGAGGGAGGGAAAGAGAGAGAGAGGGAGATAGAGAGAGAGAGAGACACCAGAAGGACATTACTTTCCGAATGGAGCGCTGCGTTAGCCCTTTACAGCGTTGCGTTGCAGAGCCAGTTGCGGTGCGTTTCTGTGTGGTTCATAAATCTGGATTGATCGAATGACCGCATCAAATTGTATGCAGTGATGGCTTGACAGAAATAGTAGCGGAAGGTGAATGTTGACTTTGCCGCATACCATTTTGCGCGTAAAATGCTGTAGGCGTGATCAAGACATTATTCAGTTGTGTTAACGCGCTCTGCGGGTGTGGCTACCTTGCGCACTCGGAATACATTTAATTCAACCGCTGAAAACCTTCCCACGAGCCCAACAGTTTTTCTCTTGGAGTTTTCAATCAATGGGGTTTTTCAGTACGTTTATCTTAAAGCCATCCCTTTAAATATGGTATACCCTTTAATTAGAATTTTGTCCACAGACTCAATAGGGGCGGCCTAAAGGTTAGATACAAATAGAACGGGTTCAGAATATAGGGATCCATTTTTTATTTATTTTATTTATTTCACCTTTATTTAACCAGGTAGGCTAGTTGAGAACACCTTTATTTAACCAGGTAGGCCAGTTGAGAACACCTTTATTTAACCAGGGAGGCTAGTTGAGAACACCTTTATTTAACCAGGTAGGCTAGTTGAGAACACCTTTATTTAACCAGGTAGGCCAGTTGAGAACACCTTTATTTAACCAGGTAGGCTAGTTGAGAACACCTTTTATTTAACCAGGTAGGCTAGTTGAGAACACCTTTTATTTAACCAGGTAGGCTAGTTGAGAACACCTTTATTTAACCAGGTAGGCTAGTTGAGAACACCTTTATTTAACCAGGTAGGCTAGTTGAGAACACCTTTATTTAACCAGGTAGGCTAGTTGAGAACACCTTTATTTAACCAGGTAGGCTAGTTGAGAACACCTTTATTTAACCAGGGAGGCTTGAGAACACCTTTATTTAACCAGGTAGGCCAAGAACACCTTTATTTAACCAGGTAGGCTAGTTTATTTAACCAGGGAGGCCAGTTGAGAACACCTTTATTTAACCAGGTAGGCCAGTTGAGAACAAGTTCTCATTTACAACTGCGACCCTGACCAAGATGAAGCAAAGCAGTGTGAACAGACAACACAGAGTTACACATGGAGTAAACAATTAACAAGTCAATAACACAGTAGAACAAAAGAAAATGAAAAGCCTATATACAGTGTAAATGAGATAAGGGAAAAGCCTATATACAGTGTAAATGAGGTAAGGGAAAAGCCTATATACAGTGTAAATGAGGTAAGGGAAAAGCCTATATACAGTGTAAACGAGGTAAGGGAAAAGCCTATATACAGTGTAAACGAGGTAAGGGAAAAGCCTATATACAGTGTAAATGAGATAAGGGAAAAGCCTATATACAGTGTAAATGAGGTAAGGGAAAAGCCTATATACAGTGTAAATGAGGTAAGGGAAAAGCCTATATACAGTGTAAATGAGGTAAATTAATGAGAGAAAGCCATCTATATATATGCATATTCGTCTCCGTTTCAGCACCAACTGGAAGATTAAAAAATCCTCTGATTTTGTAGATTATTTGGGTTCATTTTAGCAGCGGTGGCAAAAGTTCCCAGTTTGTCAGACTTGGGTAAAAGTACTAGTAGTAGTACTTTAAAGTATTTTTTACCTAACTACTTTACACCGCGGAATTTTAGTAGTAGTACTTTAAAGTATTTTTTACCTAACTACTTTACACCGCGGAATTTTAGTAGTAGTACTTTAAAGTATTTTTTACCTAACTACTTTACACCGCGGAATTTTAGTAGTAGTACTTTAAAGTATTTTTTTACCTAACTACTTTACACCGCGGAATTTTAGGGTTAGGAAAGCATGTATGAATCATTAAAATGGTTTGGAGAGCCTTTACGCACTAAATATATTGATGAATTAAAAAATACAGCGGGTTGATTCACCCTGAAAAGTTGCCGTTTCCACGTTCAATCCATGACATATTGGAAGGTGGAAACATTTATAGAATAGGGGGTTGAACAATGATCCTATAAATCTCCCCGAATTATCACTCATCATGGGAACTGTACAACAACGGTCCAGGCGTCGTGTACGGAGCACCAGGCTCCAGGTTTAATAACCTGCTAAATGTTGTCTGAGTTTCATCAGGATTAAAATAGGCTACTGTAAAAGTACAACTTTACGTCCGTCCCCTCGCCCATACCCGGGCGCGAACCAGGGACCTTCTGCACACATCAACACATCCGTTACACTACAATGTCGTACATTATTTGCGCAACGTTAGCCTGATATGATCCCACTAATGCTGGCGAACCTCGGGAACAACTACACAGACGTGACAGATTAATTAAAGAAAATTACACGGAATGGAATTATGCCAAAAAATAAATGTATGTGGGTTTTTACTGACGATGGCTCCCGATTGTAGATCATATTTAACCCGATACAAACGGAGAAAAATAAAGCGGAGGAAAAGGCCCGGGCATATAATTAAAACGTACCAAAGCGCACACATCCACTCGGCAGTTTCAGCCCTACAGAAGACTATAGTTTGAGTGCCCAAATGTCATCCACGTAAATGATAAAGGGCACAAAAAAATAAATTGAGCTTATTTTCACTGCGGAAAAAGGGCCCTACATGTCATGTTGATATGATGTTCTGTTTGCTTCCTTATAACTGGTTTCACATCCGGCTCCAGGTTCCTTATAACTGGTTTCACATCCGGCTCCAGGTTCCTTATAACTGGTTTCACATCCGGCTCCAGGTTCCTTATAACTGGTTTCACATCCGGCTCCAGGTTCCTTATAACTGGTTTCACATCCGGCTCCAGGTTCCTTATAACTGGTTTCACATCCGGCTCCAGGTTCCTTATAACTGGTTTCACATCCGGCTCCAGGTTCCTTATAACTGGTTTCACATCCGGCTCCAGGTTCCTTATAACTGGTTTCACATCCGGCTCCAGGTTCCTTATAACTGGTTTCACATCCGGCTCCAGGTTCCTTATAACTGGTTTCACATCCGGCTCCAGGTTCCTTATAACTGGTTTCACATCCGGCTCCAGGTTCCTTATAACTGGTTTCACATCCGGCTCCAGGTTCCTTATAACTGGTTTCACATCCGGCTCCAGGTTCCTTATAACTGGTTTCACATCCGGCTCCAGGTTCCTTATAACTGGTTTCACATCCGGCTCCAGGTTCCTTATAACTGGTTTCACATCCGGCTCCAGGTTCCTTATAACTGGTTTCACATCCGGCTCCAGGTTCCTTATAACTGGTTTCACATCCGGCTCCAGGTTCCTTATAACTGGTTTCACATCCGGCTCCAGGTTCCTTATAACTGGTTTCACATCCGGCTCCAGGTTCCTTATAACTGGTTTCACATCCGGCTCCAGGTTCCTTATAACTGGTTTCACATCCGGCTCCAGGTTCCTTATAACTGGTTTCACATCCGGCTCCAGGTTCCTTATAACTGGTTTCACATCCGGCTCCAGGTTCCTTATAACTGGTTTCACATCCGGCTCCAGGTTCCTTATAACTGGTTTCACATCCGGCTCCAGGTTCCTTATAACTGGTTTCACATCCGGCTCCAGGTTCCTTATAACTGGTTTCACATCCGGCTCCAGGTTCCTTATAACTGGTTTCACATCCGGCTCCAGGTTCCTTATAACTGGTTTCACATCCGGCTCCAGGTTCCTTATAACTGGTTTCACATCCGGCTCCAGGTTCCTTATAACTGGTTTCACATCCGGCTCCAGGTTCCTTATAACTGGTTTCACATCCGGCTCCAGGTTCCTTATAACTGGTTTCACATCCGGCTCCAGGTTCCTTATAACTGGTTTCACATCCGGCTCCAGGTTCCTTATAACTGGTTTCACATCAGGTTCCTCCTGGTTTCACATCCAGGTTCCTTATAACTGGTTTCACATCCGTTTTACATCCGGCTCCAGGTTCCTTATAACTGGTTTCACATCCGTCCAGGTTCCTTATAACTGGTTTCACATCCGGCTCCAGGTTCCTTATAACTGGTTTCACATCAGTAGGTAATGACGGCATCCAGGTTCCTTATAACTGGTTTCACATCCGGCTCCAGGTTCCTTATAACTGATTTCACAGTACCAGTACAGGTTCCTTATAACTGGTTTCACATCCGATCTCATCAGGTTCCTTATAACTGGTTTCACATCCAATAGATCTCCAGGTTCCATAACTGGTTTCACATCCGGCTCATCAGGTTCCTTATAACTGGTTTCACATCCAATAGATCTCATCAGTAGGTTCCTTATAACTGGTTTCACATCCAGTAGCTCCAGGGATTATAAAGAAAGACCATCTAAAACAATTGAGATCTGTGTAGCTTTACAATCCTTCTCCAAACAGATGACTAATGGTGACATTTACAGCTCTTATCAATAGATCTCTTATCAATAGCTCTTATCAAGTTGTAAATGACAGTGAATGGTGTCTGATTTACCTAGCTCTTATCAATAGATCTCATCAGTAGGTAATGACAGTGACATGGTGAATGGTGTCTGATTTACCCAGCTCTTATCAATAGATCTCATCAGTAGGTAATGACAGTGGTATGGTGAATGGTGTCTGATTTACCTAGCTCTTATCAATAGATCTCATCAGTAGGTAATGACAGTAGGTGAATGGTAATGATCAGTAGGTAATGACATGGTGAATGGTGTCTGATTTACCTAGCTCTTATCAATAGATCTCATCAGTAGGTAATGACAGTAGGGTAATGACAGTGCATGGTGAATGACAGTGTCTGATTTACCTTACCCAGCTCTTATCAATAGATCTCATCAGTAGGTAATGACAGTAGGTAATGACAGTGCATGGTGAATGGTGTCTGATTTACCTAGCTCTTATCAATAGATCTCATCAGTAGGTAATGACAGTAGGTAATGACAGTAGGTAATGACAGTAGGTAATGACAGTACATGGTGAATGGTGTCTGATTTACCTAGCTCTTATCAATAGATCTCATCAGTAGGTAATGACAGTAGGTAATGACAGTAGGTAATGACAGTAGGTAATGACAGTGCATGGTGAATGGTATCTGATTTACCCAGCCCAGCCCAGCCAAACTTGGAGCCCAGAAAATTCTTGCTATAAAGTACATGTTTTTCAAACTTGGAACCGGTAGGTTCACGATACGACTCACGCACATTCTTGCTATCTCTCAGAACACCTGGGACGCACGCACGCACGCACGCACGCACGACGCACGCACGCACACACGCACGACGCACGCACGCACGCACGCACGACACACTGTCACACACACACACACACACACACACACACACACACACACACACACACACACACACACACACACACACACACACACACAGGACACACACACACACACCCCATTAGGACCATTTGGTTCAGGTGACAGCTTCTCATGCTTCTAGCTAGGTTGCCATGAGAGCTCACGTCATATCTGTCTCATGCTGTTAAAAGCGATGTGTGATTTGGGGCATGTAAGCTCTTAGAATCACAGTGTCTGTCGTCCATGGAGGACTAGTACTGTCAGAGAGCCTCAGAGCCCTGGGAGGTAGGGGAGGAGAGGAGGAGGAGGAGGAGGAGGAGGAGGAGGAGGAGGAGAGGAGAGAGGAGGAGGAGGAGGGGAGGAGGAGGAGGAGGAGGAGGAGGAGGAGGAGGAGGAGGAGGAGGAGGAGGACTGTCAGAGAGCCTCAGAGCCCTGGGAGGTAGGGGAGGAGAGGAGGAGGAGGAGGAGGAGGAGGAGGAGGAGGAGCACTGTCAGAGAGCCTCAGAGCCCTGGGAGGTAGGGGAGAGAGAGAGGAGGAGGAGGAGGAGGAGGAGGAGGAGGAGGAGGAGGAGGAGGAGGAGGAGGAGGAGGAGGAGGAGGAGGAGCACTGTCAGAGAGCCTCAGAGCCCTGGGAGGTAGGGGAGAAGAGGAGGAGGAGGAGGAGGAGGAGGAGGAGGAGGAGGAGGAGGAGAGAGGAGCCCTGGGAGGAGGAGAGAGGAGGAGGAGGATGAGGAGGAGGAGGAGGAGGAGGAGGAGGAGGAGCACTGTCAGAGAGCTTCTCAGAGCCCTGGGAGGTAGGGGAGAAGAGGAGGAGGAGGAAGAGGAGGTAGGGGAGGAGAGGAGGAGGAGGAGGAGGAGCACTGTCAGAGAGCCTCAGAGCCCTGTGAGGTAGGGGTGAAGAGGAGGAGGAGGAGGAGGAGGAGGAGGAGGAGTAGCACTGTCAGAGAGCCTCAGAGCCCTGAGAGGTAGGGGAGAAGAGGAGGAGGATGAGGAGGAGGAGGAGGAGTAGTACTTTCAGAGAGCCTCAGAGCCCTGGGAGGTAGGGGAGGAGACAAGGGGAGAAGAGGAAGAGGAGGAGGAGGAGGAGGAGGAGCACTGTCAGAGAGCCTCAGAGCCCTGTGAGGTAGGGGTGAAGAGGAGGAGGAGGAGGAGGAGGAGTAGCACTGTCAGAGAGCCTCAGAGCCCTGAGAGGTAGGGGAGAAGAGGAGGAGGAGGAGGATGAGGAGGAGGAGGAGGAGACGAGGGGTAAAGTTACAGACTGGCTCTCTGGATACTTCCCAAATGGCTCTCTGTTCCCTTTAGACCAGGGCCCTATAGAACCCTATTCCCTATATAGTGCACTACTTTAGACCAGAGCCCTATAGAACCCTATTCCCTATATATAGTGCACTACTTTAGACCAGAGCCCTATAGAACCCTATTCCCTATATAAGTGCACTACTTTAGACCAGAGCCCTATAGAACCCTGTTCCCTATATAGTGTACTACTTTCAGAGCCCTATAGAACCCTATTCCCTATATAAGTGCACTACTTTAGACCAGAGCCCTATAGAACCCTATTCCCTATATAAGATGCACTATTTAGACCACAGCCCTATAGAACCCTGGATTCCCTATATAGTACACTACTTTGTAAGACCAGAGCCCTATAGAACCCTATTCCCTTAAATGAGTACACTACTTTAGACCACAGCCCTATAGAACCCTATTCCTTCTATATAAGTGCACTACTTTTGAGAGCTCTGGTCTAAAGTAGTACACTATGTAGGGAATAGGGTTCTATAGGAGCACTGTCAGAGAGCCTGGAGCCCTGAGAGGTAGGGGAGAAGAGGAGGAGGAGGAGGAGGAGAGAGCCTCAGGGAGGAGGGGTGAAGAGGAGGAGGGAGTGGTCTAAAGTAGAAGAGGAGGAGGAGGAGGAGGGGAGGAGGAGGAGGAGAGGTCAGAGAGCCTCAGAGCCCTGGGAGGTAGGAGAAGAGGAGGAGGAGGAGGAGGAAGGAGGAGCCCTGGGAGGAGGGGAGAAGAGGAGGAGGAGGAGGAAGAGGGGAGGAGGAGGAGGGTGAGCACTGCACCTATATAGGGAATAGGGCTCTGGTCTAAAGTAGTACACTATGTAGGGAGTAGGGTTCTATAGGGCTCTGGTCTAAAGTAGTACACTATGTAGGGAGTAGGGTTCTATAGGGCTGTGGTCTAAAGTAGTGCACTATATAGAGAATAGGGCTCTGGTCTAAAGTAGTACACTATATAGGGAATAGGGTGCCATCTGGGACACAGTATTTCTCTCATGCTACACTGGGCTTGAAGACGCACAGAGACGCTGCCTGGTTGACCAACTTGTCCATGATAACACAACCACTGCTGAACTCGATGACAGGATAGGAGACGACCAGGGAAGATGGCCGTTTCCTCTGAACAGACATGAATACTTGTCTATACAGTCTATACTGTCTACAGTGGCTTGTGAAAGTGTTCACCCCTCTTGGCATTTTCACCTGTTTTGTTGCCTTACAACCTGGAATTAAAATACATTTTGGGGAGGGGGGGGTTGTAGTATCATATGATTTCACAACATGTCTACC